>NC_073311.1:65484905-65552405 GCF_027595985.1 Sorex araneus
GGGAGAGGGGGAGAGGGGAAGACGGGGAGAGGGGGAGAGGGGGAGAGGGGGAGAGGGCTGAGCCGACCGGAGGGGCGGGCTCTTGCGAGGGGGCTGGAAAAAGTGAGTCTTGGCGTGCTGGGGCAGGTTGAGAGGCGAGGGGCCGGTTTCATCTCCGAGGTGGTCCCGTTTCAGCCGGCCCGGCCTCCTCGGAGAAAGTGGCTCTCTGTGCCCCGAGCGGCCGCCCGAGGCCTGGCCCCCGGGCCCTCCTCCACAGCTGCCCTCAGGCGCCTGTGCAAACACCTGGGTTCCTGTGTGTGTGTGTGCATGTGTGCGTGCGTGTGTGCATGTGTGTGCGTGTGTGTGCATGTGTGTGTGTGTGCGTGTGTGTGTGCGTGTGTGTGTGTCTGCGCGTGTGTGTGCATGTGTGTGTGTGCGTGTGTGTGCGTGTGTGTGTGCGTGTGTGTGCGTGTGTGTGTCTGCGTGTGTGTGCATGTGTGTGCGTGTGTGCGTGCGTGTGCGTGCGTGTGTGTGCGTGTGTGTGCGTGCGTGTGTGCGTGTGTGTGTGTGCGTGTGTGTGTGTGCGCGCGCGCGTGTGTGTGTGTGGAGCGCCGCGTGGCTGGGCATTCAGGCTGGGGCGCTGCCTCACACGCAGGGCGCTGACGGGGGAGGCGGGTCCTGATCCGAACTGTGCAGGGCCGTGAGCCCCTCGGACAGGTCTTGGGCTCCCCCCACCCGCCACCCCCTGACTCCTCTGCCCGCTGCTCGCGTGAGGCTCAGGCTCAGGCTGCTTTGAAACAGCGTCTCGAGTTCCGGCCTCTCCTGGGGGCTCAGCGGGTCGGGCCCGGGCCTTGCACACAGCCAACCCGCCTCTGCGCCACGGCCTCGCCGAGCACTGCCAGAAGTGATTCCTGAGCGCAGAGCCGGGAGCAGGTCCCGAGCATCGGTGGTGTGGCCCCCAGACAAAGCAAGATGGAGCGGGAGGTCTCCGGCAGACCAGAGAGGTCGTACAGCACGTGAGCCCTGCACACGCCCAGCTGGCACCCCCCGCCCCGGGCCCCCAAGTCCCGCCCGGAGTGAGGTCTGAGCACAGAGCTGGTCAGCCCTGAGCACTGCCAGGTGAGCCCCCTAGCCAGCACATAAGCAGTACAGTTCCAACAAAATGGAACCCCCAGTTTGTGCAAGGTGACACCCAGACCCCAGGTCCTACGCAGTCTGGCATGGACCAAAGCCCGAGGAATTCTGGTCTGGAGCTGCCGGTTCCGGGGGGACCGTGCGTCTCCGCTCCACGGTGTCTCCTGGAAGGGAGGCTGCAGGGACAGGGAGGGCAGCGTTAGGGGCAGCAGGCCGGGAAGGCCCTGGGCGTCTGCACTGCGCAGAGGACGCCCGTCTGGGGAAGGCCTGTGGGCATCTGGTGGGCTCAGCCGCGGGCAGCTGCCCGTCCCCAGGGTTCCTCCAACACCGCGTGGAGCCCCGGGCTGGCGCCAGCAGGTGGCCCCAGGGCGCCGTGGGAGCAGGCCCGCTGCCTGCCCACGAAGGTGGCGGCCATTCTGGAGCCCTTTCCCGCCCACGCAGGGCCCGGCCCCTCTGACAGTGCTCTCGAGGCCGGAGAGCATCGGGCTCGGGACCCCCCCGGCATCCTGGGGCCTGGAGGGCTTTGCAGACTCTCCCTCGCGTGCCCTGGGGTGTCTGCATGACAGGCCACACACCAACACGGCCACCTCGAGCCCGCGTCTCGGCGACACACAGCGCGTGGCTCTGCCGTGGCACCAAAGGGCGGCTGCGACTCTGAAGAAGGCGCCTCTGACGGCGACCAGGGGAGGCACCTTTCCACAGACCAGCGCTCAGGACGGGAGCGGGAAATGGAGACCCAGCCCAGCCGCCGGGCGGGGGGCTCTGTTTCCTCCCCCAGAGAAGCTCCGATTTCTCCACGTTTCTCGCGCCCACACGGGTTCTGGACCTGGAGGAGGGCAGAGGCCACCCCGGCCCTCCACAGCCTCAGGAGGTCACGTCAGCGGGGGCCTGGGGGGCCTGGTCCCTCGCCGCGTGGCGGGTCCAGCGCTGTCCAGCGGGGACACTTCTCACACATGGGCCGCGGTGGCCGAGGCCCACGGGAGGCGCGGCCTCCCCTCTCCCGGCCGCTCGCTCGGAGCCCCCGAGCCTGCGCGTGTCAATCCCGCGGGCGTCTGTCCGAGTGTCTCCGTGTGCCCGGAGCTGGAGCAAGGCAGCGGCTGCCCACGGGTTCGGTTTCATGTCCTTGATTTCAAAAGACTCGGATCAACCCGCCTTCATTTAAGTCATTACTGCTCCGTAAACAGCGCTTAAGACAAGGATAAACCGTCTTCACTTAGGCCGCCATTTGCTAAGAGCTTATTTACATTTAAACACTTATTATCTTAAATTAGTATTTCAGGTTTTCCTTCGTAGAAAGTGACTTTTTCCCCAAGGCACTCTCTTCCCTCATCTTCCTACCCCGGCCCTGGCCCCCGGCTTTCCTTCTTACCTCTGCCGCCAGACCCGGGATTGACGGCAATCGGTGCCCGGGCGAGGATTGATAACTGTAAGCCCCAACCTCCCTCCCCACACCCCCCTCTTTCCCAGCAGGTTTTCCCGGGAAGAAACGATGCAAGATGGTCTAGCCCTGAGCTCCTTGTCCTGACGCCCAAGTGTTTGCCAAACTAGTGTTGAGAAAACATATTTTTCACGTGAACCACTGCCAAGGATTTGACGCACTTGTGCTTAAGATTTAGGGATTCAGATGGAGTTTTTGCCAATGTTTTTTTCTATCTTTTCAAGACACTCCAAGTGCTTTGCTTTTATATAGGTTCGGTCGACTGGCCTTAAACCGCCGAGTGTTTCTGCGGTAGAAAAGCCATCTCCGTCAAATTTAAAAGTGAAGCTAAGTTCGGCTCAAACTCACATATTTACTTATTAACAGACTCAAACATTAAAAAAAAAATTTTGTAAGACAGGTCTGTGAGATTCAAGTGAAAAGACGAGTGAGTTGAATCTCAGCGTATTTCTCCCAGAAGTCTTGCCCCGTCTGCCAGACTGATCTCTGCCCGTGTGAGTGCGTGTTTAAAACGTTCATAGAACTTGGGAACATTTCATAGTCTCTTGAAAACAGCCTTGAGTTGTTTCCTGTATGTTTATGTGTAACTACCCACTGGAACGGGAGAGTCTTGAGGGTAATTACAACATTTTGCTCTTCTGCGTTCCCACACATCTAACAGATATCTGATAGGAGATGGGGCGTAAACAGAATACTTCCTAAGTATGTGCTTGCTTGATTCATCCACTTTTTTTTTTGTTTTGGGGTGTGTGTGTGTGTGTGTGTGTGTGTGTGTGTGTTTGCTTGTGTATGTTACTGCGGGCTCCTAGCAAAGCTTTTTTCTGTTAAGGAAGAAAAGCTCTTTGAGGGAGAGATGTCTGTTTTTCATCTGGACGCCGAGGTCAGTGAGGGAGTCTCAGCTCTCCCCCCGGGGAGGGGGGGCGGCAGGTCCCTGGTGCGTCATGCCATGGGGGGAAGCAAGTTTTCCCCAGGATGCCTTTTGGGGTGGTTCCCTGTCTCCCGAGTCTCTCTCCTTCTCGGCTGGAAAATATCCACACCTCTCTCACGCTTCTCTCTGTGCCCAGGAAGTGGACGTTTCTCAATTGACACTTAGATGGTCAGGCTGAGCCAGGGCTTCCCGCCTAGGGTCGCTTCCTCCTTTGGTCCCCTTTCTCCTGACTTCAGTTTGCTTCTTCTCCTCTTCATTCCTGTCTCCGCCGCACAGTGGATGTGTTTCTGAAAGGGGTTTCTAGGCCGGCCAGCCATTCTTTGGAGCTCAACCCCAGTACTGGATGAGCGACCCTTTGTCCTTCAGCAGCTGAAGGCTAAAGCTAGTGTGGACGTGTTGGCAAATGATTTTTGCTTTTTTTTTTTTTTTTGCTTTTTGGGTCACACCTGGTGATGCACAGGGGTTACTCCTGGCTCTGCACTCAGGAATTACCCCTGGCCGTGCTCAGGGGACCCTATGGGATGCTGGGATTCGAACCCGGGTCGGCCGTGTGCAAGGCAAACGCCCTCCCCGCTGTGCTATCGCTCCAGCCCCGTGTTGGCAAATGTAACGATAGAAAGATATTAAAGTTGTATGTTTAAATACAGTTTAAGAAGCACACACTGCAGAGTATAACAGAGTATGTAGCTTGCATGTGGGGCGCTGGGTTCTACCCCACCCCGCACGGGACCCTGGGCATCTCTGAGAGGCCTCCTACAATGGGAAAGAAGAAACCATGGTTTATTCCTTCCAGCAGAAATCTTAAAGGATGGCTGTATCTGCCATCTAGATGTAATTCACATTTTCTGAGTCACGATTTGATTTAGATTATATTTTATTAGACATTCTTTACAAATTAAAATACTACTATTTATACATGCACAGAGGAAAAACCAGTTTGGATAATTATATTTAGGCGTTCATTAAAATTAACCACAAAATATAGACACTCTTTTGTGTCATTGATCAACATACTTGATATGTATATCTAAAGTGCATTATGTTACAAAAAATATAGAAATTCAGCAGCACCAAGATACATTTACAAAATAAATACATCAGTTGACAAAATAAATTATGGTAAATGTGATAATAATCACTGGGTTAGCCTTGGCAAAACAAAATATTCTCAGTGACCAATGCGTAGTTTCATAGAGTAATGGGGAGGCAGCTTTGTTCCAATGCATTTACAGTATTTACAGGTAATAAATATTTCTAATACTTTCCATATGTTCATTATTACAGAATTCTGCAATATGTCCTCTGCAGGTCTTGTAAGAATTTCAGTGTCTCCTGCAAAGAGAAGGGGGGAAACAGAGAGGAGAAAAGAGGTTAATTCTCCTCATGGATGATGAGCTTTGAGACAAACGAAAGAAGGCAGCGGGAACCACTAGGAAGACGCGTGTGGGATTGTTGTGACTCTCCCCCCAGAGAAGGCCTTGGGACCCTCGAGCCTCTCTGAAACCTTTATCCTACGGGAGAGTTTGAACCCCAACAGGCAACGGGTGTGATGCAACAGTGATCACGTTGCGGGAACAAGGTGATACTGGGAGAATTTTTCAAGACTGCCAATTTGGTGACTGTGGAAAAGGAACAAGTTAGAGGACTTGGAAGGAAGAGCAGGTCATGAAACCCACCAGCCAGCACCCCTGGCCTGGAGGGGGTTTCTCTAGCGATGCCTGGTGTGAGCGACCCCAAAGTGCTGCTCTCTCGCCGAGAGCTGGGCTGCGGTGAGGGTAAGCCCGAGTCCGGCCGGTGCCAAGGGTATCACCCCACAGAGCGCTTTGGGCTGGTGGCTCGGAGACACCCGCCTTGCCGCTAGCTGCCCTCCAGGGCCGGGGGATACGGCGACAACCGGATTCTGGTTTTTGTAGCTAAGCGAGGGGGATTGTTTGTCGCTCCCTATTCTGGCTCTGTCTCGAAGGGGCCTTGTGTTAGGAGTCTGGAAAGCTACTCTCAGCCAGAGGCCAAGGCCAGGCGCACAAGCCCCGTCTTCTGCAGCTCTGTGACCCTCCGTGCCAGCGATGCAGCGCTCGCCTGCGTGGACACTTTTCCATCCCTGCACTCTCTGGTGACAATATTTCAAGTTGCGCTAACAGCGTTTTCCTCTGCTTTCCTCTAAGCTCTTCTCTCTGTGCGGTCTGTTTCGGCAACTGTCTGTAGGTTTCTACGGAAACCCTCGCCGGAGGGAATCGCATTGCCGGGCCTTTGCACGGAGAGCCAGAGCTTGTGGGCAGTTTCACAAGCGGCACTGGCCGAGCATGAGAGCCAGGAAAGGAAAATTCTTGACACTGGAGGGGTTTTTCGTGAGAAAATCAAGTACAGAATTTAGAGAATCTTATTGCCCTTCAGGAATCAATCTCCTCGATAGTTTAGGCTGGAATAATAAAGTAGGTGCTAGTTGCATCGGAAAATGAATTATTGTCAGTTTTGCTTTGGGGCCATTCCTTACTCCTGGCTTTGTGCTCAGGTATCACCCTTGGCAGTGCTCAGGGAACCCTGAGTATGCAGAGCCGGGCTTTAGTCAGGAAGCCCTGTACTATCTCCCCAGGTTCCTCCAAAGGTTAAATAACACTTTTAACTGGTGTGTGGATGTAGATTAATGTAATGAACAAACCCCCAAGATGACAGCCAGACTCAATAATGCGTGAGCAACACTGATTTGGAATGGTTTTTGTATTAAAATGTGTTAATGTATTGAATTTAAGAAAAAACTCAAGCAAGGTGGAAATGAATAGTATTTTGCACCATTCTGTCCTTAGAAGGGAAGAAAGAGAAAGGAATAAATTAAAGACCAGGGAGAGCTCTTAATTATATTTTACCTGGTCCAGGCACTTATCTAGTTATCCTTCCTTCTGCTTCACTTTTAACAAAGGCATTTCACTTGTAATATCCAAGTAAAACATAGAACAAGACCTAAAAGCATATATGTGTGTAGGAATATGTATGTGTGTGCATGTATATGTGTGTATGTATGTATGTATGTATGTGCATACATGTATATGTATATGCATATGTATATGTGTGCATGTATATATGTATGTGTGTATGTATGTTTGTGTATGTGTGTACGGCTGTGTATATATGTATATGTGTGTATGTATGTATTGCATGTGCGTATGTGTGTATTCATGTGTGTGTATGTGTGTATGTGTGTGTATGTGTGTGTGTGATATACATGTGTATGACATATAGACTTTAGAGTCCCTGTTCTTGAATCCTGGAAAAATTTTCTACTATTTTAAAGCTATATTTACTAAGACAAAATAGATGATCTTAATTAATGAGTGCTAGGGTAACTGGACATCTTATTTGCAACATCAACAATTCCAAAATGTAATTTTCAAAATTCAAAGCTCTGTGTGCCCTTCTGAATGAGACAGATAAACAGGTTGAGTTCAGACCCTTCTTTTCAGAAATGCTGCAGAGATGCTCCTTATCAGAACTCTGAAATTACTAGGATGCAAAGAAGCTGAAGAAAGGGTTTGGGACAAGCGTGGCTGCTCACAGATGCTACAGCAGGTCCTCTAGAAAAATTCTCTTTGAATTATAGAATTTGCATAGTATTTATGTTCCCACCAATCTGCTCCTAAACACTCCCTCCCCCAACCTGCGTTGAGTTGCACTGAGAGAACGCCAACCCCTGGCTGCCCGAGGCAGTGTCCCACGAGTGTCCCTCACAGCCTGTGGACAGAGAGGAGGCAGAGTGTTCTCTGTCTTCCAGGCCAGGCCAGGGTTGGATTGGGTCACTGCCCCATTTCACTAGTTCTCCTTTAACTTGGGAATTGTTTGGGGGGTGAGAACTGATGAGTGCTGGTCCTTATTTCTCTAGCTACTTCCAGGGAGTACAAATTTCAAATGAATCAAAGTGATTAAAAAGCATTTATACTAATTCTTGTCACTTCTATATCCATGTGATATCTTGTTTATGATATGTGTACACATGCTGTGTTGTGGGCCGATTGAGCTGTAGCAGATGGAGAGATAGCACAGTCAGAACTAGATCGAGGAGCACCGAACAACGGAACGTCATAATTTTTTTTGTTTGTATTTTGGTAGGACTGGAGTGATAGCATAGCGGGCAGGGCATTTGCCTTGCATGTGGCTGACCCAGGTTCGATTCCTCTGTCCCTCTCGGAGAGCCCGGCAAGCTACCGAGAGTATCCCGCCCGCACGGCATAGCCTGGCAAGCTACCTGTGGTGTATTCAATATGCTAAAAACAGTAACAAGTCTCACAATGGAGACGTTACTGGTGCCCACTCGAGCAAATCGATAAACAACGGGACGACAGTGATACAGCTACAGTGCAATATTTTTGGTCACACTCAGTGGCTTACTCCTGGCTCTGCATTCAGGGTTCACTCCTGGCAGGCTTGAAGGCCCATATGGGATGCAGAGGATTGAACCTGGGTCAACATGTGCAAGGCAAACTCCCTACCTGCTGTTCTATTGCTCTGGCTTAAAATTTTTGAGTGTTCGCTACATGACAAGCGTTTAACCTATCAAACATCACTCAATGTTCTCTTAATCCACACCCAGGAAGAATGGAAAAGATAGGTCCTAGCAATCAAGTCCTTAATATGTAGGGTTAGGATCAAACCTTCAACAGGCTGGGACTATGTGCCTATGATCCATACTTTCTGAGGCTCCTTGCTCCTCGTACGTGCTGGGATATCTGCAGATGAGGCCATTCACTGTGCTAAAGATTTTCCTGCTGCCGCTGAAGGCGCGCCATTCAAACAGAGTGCCTCTATTCTATGTCATTTAATGGTGGACCCGTCAGCTTAGCTCAGTGAGAAGGTGATGGGTAAATAGAGTTCAACTCTCTTTGCAAAACCTCTGTAATCCTGTCACTCTCACAGAGGAGAGCCCCGGAAGAGTAACTAGGCACACTGATATCCTAGCTGCATGGGACACCTGGCCCGAGCTGGTTCTCTCTCTTGCTCAAACCCCACAGAAGCACTTTACTGGAAATTGAAAAACAAAAAGATCTCAGTGGAGATGCCAGGACCAAGAAGCCGCTTGGGCACAGCGTGGTCTGTGTCTCGTGGAAGAAAGAGCTCCGGCTGGAGGGCATTGGTCCTGCTCCAGGTCCCTCAGGCGGGTCCCTGTAACCACAGAGTCTATTTCTATTTTATAGAATAAGATTAATAGTCTGAAACTTTTTTTGCATCATAGAAACAAATGGATGGATAGATGGATGGATGGATGGATGGATGGACGGACGGATGGATGATGGATGGACGGATGGATGATGGATGGACGGATGGATGATGGATGGATGGATCAGTGGGTAAATGGGTGGATGGATGGATGGTTGGGTAGAAGGATAGAAGGATGGATGAATGGATGGTTGAGTGGAAGGCTAGATTGGTGGCTTTATGGGTAGGTAAATGTATGGGTGTGGAAATGGGTGAATGGCTTGTTAGATGGGTGGTTGGGTGGAAGGGTGGACGGATGGATGGATGGATGGATGATTGGATGGAAGGATGATGGTTGGATGGATGGTTGAGTGTTGGGTGAATGGATGGGTATATGACTGGATAGATGGATATGTGTATCCATCAAAACCACCAAAACAATATATTGCAATTTATTGTCTCAACAAGACAAAATTTTAGCCTGCAGAATCTCATTTAATCATCACTAACCCTATGAGGTCACTACAAATATTTTCTTGGTTTCATAGAGAAGCAAATGAATCTCAGAAAGACTTATAGTTATCTAAGTGTGTGAACTCTCACTCAGACTGAACAATTGAATGCTAAGGTATTTGCCTCCAAATCGGTTCATCTTGTCCTGACCTGCACTGGTGAGCTGTATAGAACAAGTCACTTAAATTCGATGCTTTGCTATTCCTTCAGCAATGCTTCCCACCCCCAAGTGATCTCATCATGCCACTGGACAAAGAGAAACATGAGAAAAACGACACCCTTCCAAGTTGCCATATGCCATGGTGGTGTTTTCATTCACTGACTGAAACCAGAGTTTAAATTCATTTTAAATGTGTTTGAAGACTGGAGATATAGTACAAGGGTTAAGGCGCTGGCCCTGACTGCAGTTGGCTCCAGTTTGACCCCTGGCATCACATACGGTCTCCTCTAGGAGTGATCCCTAGCATAGAGCAAAGAGTAATCCCCAAGTATCACTGAGCATGGTCCAAAAACCCAAAATAAATAAGCAACTAAAAAAAAATAAAGTGTGCTTGAAAGTGCTCATTTATTGACACAAAGGCTGAGAATGTGCCCAGCTCCGAAGCGCTTGTGACCGGAGACTGTCCCTTGGGAGATGTCACAAAGCCTTTCCTGACCCCCTTGAAGCAAACATCAATGAAGAATGGGCAATAATCAAGAGGTTTGCCAAGGCAGGAGATCAGTGGCCCAGAGACTGCTCGGCCGGTGACCGAGTGGACAGTGGTCACTAGCTTCTGATGCTTGGCTAGGAAACGGAAAGAATGATTCGGACTGAAAGACCCGTGTGTGTTGGGAGCCACACGGAGAAATCAGGATAGCTCCGCTAGCCGCCAGCCTGTGTGTGTGTGTGTGTGTTCATGTGCGTGTACCTGTGTGCATGAGGGTGCGTGTGCATGTATGTGCGCATGTGCGTGCATGTATGTGCGCGTGTGTGTGTGTGGTGTGTGCAGGGGCACTGCTGCAGGGCTGGCACCGCGGTCAGGAGCCTGACCCAGCAAGCTGGAGGGTTGCTAAGGACAGAAAGAGCGGGAATCTAGAAAGCTCGCGGCCGAGGTCGGGGTGGAGGCGAGAGACCCTCCTGAGCCAGTTACCGTGAGTCGGGCTCCCCCGGCGAGGCCGAGATGTCCCCGTTGGCCGGGCGGCCCCCCGGCAGCTCGCTGCTGGCCGCGGGGCTGGGCCCGGCCGCGCGTATCCGCCGCCGCCGCTTCTCCTGCTCCCTGCGCTTGCCCAGCTTGCTCTTCTTCTTCATGCGGGCCGTCTTCAGCGGCTGCTCCACCTTGTTGGTCTCCTGCGTGAGGTAGCGGCCCTCCTCGTCCAGGGTGAATCGGAGGACGTGGTGCTTGTTGTTGGGGGCAGGCTTGGAGTTGGGGGAGACCGCGGAGGTGGTTCTGATCTCGGCCGTGTGGATCTCGGAGATGAGGTTGTGGAGGAAGTTGCGGCGCCTCAGGTCCTGGATGGACTTGGCCTTGTCATGCATGAGCTGGTGCTCCGACACTGCTCGTTTGCTTCCGGGTTAAAGGACAGGAGAGGGAGAGTCAGTGGTGCTCTCAGGGTGGGGAGGGACACAGGCCCGCGAAGCTTGCTCACTGTCCCGACCGCCCACCCAGGGCTCAGGCTGGAGGGCTGGAGGGGGCGGGGAGGGGAAGAGAGGCCTGGAGTGTGCACGGACCCCTGGCCTGACCGGGGTTGTGACTGCGTTGCCGTCAAGGACCTTCTGGGGCCCCTGGGCCTGTTCTATGGGCAGAGGAGTCCGTTTGACTCCGCTACTTCTCTGTTCCTTTCTCAAGGTCAGACTGAGAATCTCAGGACTAGGATTTGGGGCCTCAGAAATAGACAGGCCCCTCTGAGCATCCTCGCCCAGAGTTCCGTTAGGAAAATAAACCTGGAGTCCTTGCCCAGGAAAGAAAAAGGCTGATTCTACAGACACATGCACACACACACACACACACACACACACACACACACGCGCACACACACACTGTTTCTTGCTAAGAAAATAATAACACTGCATCTCCAAGAGCATCACGAGTGAAAGCCAGGCAGGCTGCAGGCGGTGGCCGGGAGGAGTCTGTCTGAGGGGTCTGTCGGCGTGTCCCGGCCCGAGCTGCCCGAGCCCCGGCTACAGGCCCAGGGCCGAGCCCCCCAGCTCAGCGCCAGCGCCTGGCAAGCACTGGGTGGTCTGTTCAAGAGTGTCCTTGGTGGGCCTCACTTCAGTGAGAACATTCTATTTCTTCTGTGCTTCCCCAGCCTCTTTTCTTCCCCTTTTTCCATTTGAGGATCAGAGGGCATTATCCTTATTAATCTCTAATTGGGGAAGTCAGCTTCCCAATTTGTTTTCCTTATCCTGAAAGTATTTCTGGAAGCAAACAGGAAGTGCTTGTCAATGGAGAGCAATTGTCACGCCCGAGAGCTGACTCCCCTGCCGGCCAGCAGGGTGGCCCCTGGGCCTCACGTGTCCTGCCCGTTCCCTTGACTGCCGCCTGCGCATGTGCCTCTGCACGGGAGGGTCAGGCCCTGGGCTAGGGTCTCTCGCTAGCTGCGCCCGGCCACGCTCAATCCCCGTGCTCCCAGCGCTGGACTCTGCGGCCCGGATTTCCGCCCGTCCCTGCAGTGCGGGTCTGGGATGGGGCCCGCCGAGGGTGTCTCGGGGTCCGTCCCGGAACAGTGCTGCTCAGGGAAGGGAGGTCTGATCACAAGCACGGCTGGCGGTCCAACGAGTGACCCCCGATGGGGCCTGACTCCCCCCCAAACCCGGCCTGGGTCCCCGCAGGCCTGCTCTGGGGCAGAGCTCACGGCCTTCGAGAAATGACACGACTGAACAGCTATGCCTGGCTCTGTGCTCAGGGGGAGGCGGTCCCCAGCCCACCCCCGACCCCCAGCCCTGCCTCCTGTCACATGTGGACACAAAGAGCCGGCGAGGCGCAAATGGACAGCAAGTTCTCGCCTGCCTTGAAGAGCAGGCCAACTTGCCTCCACACATCCGTTTCCACCCCCGAGATGAGAAAATCGAGTTCCCCAGGTTCGGGCGCCCCCTGGGGAATGAGAGCTCGTCTAGCCGCACCGTGAGTCAAGGGTGAGCCTGGCCTTCGCCCTCAGCCGCGGGGCCAGGAGGTCAGTCCTCTCAGCCCCGCCGAGCCGACTCGAAGCCGTGCGGCTCCTTCCAGAAAGACATGACGTCGTGGAACGGAATTCCACGGGGGCCCGGCTGAAATGGGGCATGAAACAGTCACTCTCCCTTTCCCGAGGTGCCACACGTGACTAGATTAAACTTCACTCACTTGGTGGTCACAGCCGGGACTCTGGGAATTCTTAATCATCTGGAAAGTTGAGGCTTTTGTGCAATATATTCGTATCCTCTAATAATATTTTAGAAGGCCGGGCTGCTAGAATGACACATTTCCTACATATCGCCATTGACTCTGGGAGCAAAATGCCCCATTTGAAGGTTCTTAAGTGGCATCATTTGGAGTACCAGGAGTTTTAATTTTTTTCCTCCATTCCAATGCCTCCCTATCTATCCCGCTCTCTGGATGTTTAAGACAGCCTGAGGCCCAAACTCCCAGGGGTCAGTCTGTTCCAAGCAGGCCCCGGCACCGCTGGACAGCTGACCGGCTGCAGGCCCGCCACGGTGGGTCTCGGAGCCAGCGCTTCCCCGGCTGTGGCTCCTGGGAAAGGGGGTCCTCCCGCTGTCCTGCCCTCCCTGCGGCCAGCACCGGCCAGGGGAAATGGGGCAACACCAGGGCCAGGGTGTCCCTCGAGGGCTAGTGGGAGGCTCGGGTTTGCCTCCACGCTAAATCCAAAGCTGGTGGTTCTTTTGCCTTGTGCTCCAAGAACGTTTGCATTTCAAACCCGGGGCCTCAAATGCCTTTTGCCGTGAGCTGCGGACACAAGGGTCAGGAAGAGAATGACAGCTCCGTCCCCAGCCAGGAGGGAGAGCCCCAGAGGGCCGGGCTCTCTCCCCAAGGGAGACGCAAATCAGAGCAAATGAAGCTGAACTGGAGGAGCCAACTTGCGGACCCCGGCTGGGCCGTGCCCGCACGGCAGGCGGCTGGGCCAGCGGCCTGGCACTCTGCACAAGATGGCTTTGCAGCCAAGCGGGCACTGCCAGTGACCAATGACGCACCTGCTGTCCCGGTGACACAGTGACACGCTTCACACGGTGTTTGTTGCCACCAAAACTCTGGCACGGCCAAAGCAAGAACGGTGTATTTGTGGTCTCCTTTGGTTCTGGTGAGACAGACAAGTCAAAACGGCAAAAGCCACGGGCCGAGGCTGAACTCGGGCCAAACGGAGCTGTTGGCTTCCCAGCGGTCTCTCTGCGGGGGCTTTTCAGGGAAGGAGATTGGATTTCTAGGGCGCTCTCAAGGAACACGGGCAGATGACGGAAAGTCGTCTCCGGCAGGCGGCAGTGGCAGGAGTCAGGCCGGGAGGGGAGGGGGGGTGGCGCTCTGGTCCACGGTGCAGTCAGGGTTAGGGTGTTCAGCCGGGATGAGTCACGGCAGCGCCTTCCAGCCCAGTGACTCAGTCACAAGTTATGCTTTTCATTAAGTGGAAGGGACGCAGCCTGGCTCCCCAGCTAACCCGCCCGTGATGGTGAAGTTCCCTCAAACTGCCGGGTTCTGACTCCCTCACACACCCCGGGGGTCACCTGCCCCCAGGGTGCTGGCCTGGGAGCCCCTCGATTCTCTCTCCAGCCTCCCTGAACTTTTGCTCCAGCCCCAGTCATGAAAGTCTTTTGGACGCCGGAAGATACATGACTTAAAATCGCTTCCTTTGTCTGGCGGAAGAGGTGTTTTTGCTGGAGTAACTTCTTTCCCTTTCAAAGTAAAACTTCTGGGCAGGAGAGAGAGGGCAGGGCTGAGGCACTTGCTTTTACATGTGGCTGACCCTGGTTCGATCCCTGGCATCACCCCGAGCTGCTCCAGGGGTGATCTCTGAGTGCTGCTGGGTGGGGCCCCCAAAACAAACACACACAAAAGCATAAACATCTAAGTTTCCCTGACTCGGTGTGAAGTAATTGCAGAGTAATATGATTTGAGTGCGTGTCAAAATTTCTTTCAAGAAACTAGGATGATTTAGCGTAATAGTAAACTGCTGTTTTGTCTAGCGTACAAGACTTACTGTTACTTGGCAGCGGTGCAGAAATAATGACTTGGTTTTTGAACTCCATTTGGCTGTTAATAATTTGATAAAACATCTTCATCTTCTGATGATTTCAGCCTCTCCGAAAAGCCAGGCTGTCACCCGAGGGTCTGTTAGCCATTCGCAATAAGAATGTTTTGTGGTAGCTTTATAACTGTCTGCTGAGTGTGAGCGTTTAACTGCAATATTGTATTTCACCCGCAAACAAAACTATAACAGAGTGTCTGGCTGCTAAATAGATTCTGATGTGTGTTTGCAAGGTGCAACTAAGAAAGAGTTAAAAATAGCCTTTAGGAGAACTTAGTTCTAGGTTTATGCCTTAACCTGTGGATGAAATCACGGTCCATTTATTGTTTCTCAGAAGAGAACACAGGTATTTCTTAAGCAACTTTAAAAGAAAAAGGTGGCCGTGTTCCAACACAGTGTTGCTTAGCCAAATAAATACAGTATTTAAGCATGTCTCTAATAATTTAGTCTTCATCGATATTTATGTATGGGTTTTAAGTAATTGAATTTAATACAAGTCTCAAAATGAGCAAGAAAGAAAAGTCTGAAGATAATTTTCAGAACCACGTTAGCAAAAGGCCGAGTTAAAGAATACAATGCAGCTTTATCTTAGCACAATGTTCTACACAATTCGCCTTAGGAGATTCATAGTAGATTTTCATTTTGTGCCAAGGTTCAGACAAGTCCTAAGTAATTTCGTTTAAGGATTTTCTGCTCTAATAATAATAATAGACCAAGGGCACCTATAAAACAGTTGCCTTTTGTACACCCTCAGGGATTTACAAAGAGGCACCACAACCCCGCCTGGATATCAGAGACTGCCATTTTGGTTACTAGTGTCAAAGTTCCTTCTCTCCTCCCTCGACCCCCATCCTGAGCCCAGAGCCTGCAGCCGGGAGCACAGCGGGAGAGCCCGACACCAGGACAGAACCTTCTCAAGGGCCAAAGTGGGCCCCGCCACTGCATTCATGTCAAAGTGACCCTTGAAAGTGTCACCACAAGACAACACAGAATGACAAGTTCTCCACTGCACACTCCTGGCCGGGTGAGAGGGCGGCTTGCCCTCCGTCCCCGGCGGACGTTTGCACACCTACCGCGGAGGCTCTGCACCAGAGCCCTCGCTCCCTGCCTCGGGCCGGATCAATACTCCGGCTGGCCCCGGGCCTGGCCAAGTCGTTACTCCGTTATTATATAATATGCCTTCATTATGTAATGTCCCGCTTTATAGGCTTCGCGTTATGTCAGTCCCAATAACGTTCGACGCAGACTCCGCTCCACACACACGCACACACGCGCACACGCGCGCACACGCACCCTGTCCCCCGCGTTCCGCCTGCATGCAAGCACGGCTGGACACGCGCCCCGGGCCCCGGGCTCCCAGCCGGCAGGAAGGGCGAGCAGCGGCTTCGCAGCCTCCCGGGTACCCCGGAGTAACTTTCCCTCGTCCTTTCCCCGGACGCAGCGGCTCCCAGACGGTGCAAGGCGCCGCGCCCTCTGCAAAGACCCGGCCGCCCGCGTCTCCAGCCGGCCTCCCCCGCGCGCGGCTGCTCGGCTCCGGGGGCGCGCGGCGCTCGCCGCCCCGGGCAGGTACCCGCCGAGGCGCCCCCGCCCCGCCGCGGTCCCCGGCCTCCCCCGCCAGCCACCCGGGGCCTCCGGCAGCCCGGGACACTTACAGCCGGCGGCCGAGCTCCTCCACCGAGCGCCCGCAGGAGGGCACGGAGTAGCTCAGCAGGAACACCAGGACGCTCCACCGGGGCACCAGGCGCCGCAGCATCGTCCTGCTCTCGCTCGGGGGGCCTGCGGGAGAGAGCACAGGGGGTCCGCGGGGTGAGCGCGGGCAGCAGCGCCGTGCGCCCCGGCATCGCCGCCGCCCGCGCCCGGGCATCTAGCCGCCGCGCGGGCTGCGGAGCAGGGACGGAAGGGAGAGAGAAAAAAAAACTTTCCCCTGGCGCCTCTTGGTACTCACTTAGCGAGGAACCAGCCGCTCCAGCTGTGCCTTTTCCAAACCGCACGGGCAGAAAAGGACCCAACTCGGGGGAGGGGACGGGCGTTGAGCAAAGGGACGGGCAGGAAACAAAAGTCCCGACGCCGAGGCGCTTCCCGGCCGCGCGCGCTTCAGGGGCGCATGGGTGCGCGGGGGGCGTCCCGCGCGCGTGGGGCCGGCCGGCCGGGCGCTCCCCCCGGGCTGCAGGGGCGCCGGGACGGGCCGGCCGGGGGCGCAGGTTGGAGCGAGCCGCGAGCCGCCGCGCCGAGGTTCACACGCTCGGGGCGAACCTGCCGGGGAAGTGAGCGAGTCGCAAAGAGGTGGCGCCCGAGCAGCGCGCGCGGGCCGGCCGGGGCGCGGGGGGCGGGGGCCGGGGCGGCGACGGGGCCCCGGGGTGAGGGGCGCAGCCGGCCACGTCCCCCCCACTCCCGCCCCAGCGCCCGCCCATCCCAGCCGGGCCCGGCCCGGCGCAGCGGCGCCGAGGGCTCCGGGGGCGTGAGGACCGCCCCGGGCAGCCCGTCCCCGGGTCCCCGCCGGGCGCGCGGGCGGACGCACCCCGAGCCGGCGGCGGCGGCGGCGGCCCCGGAGCTGGAGGCGATTTTCAGGGCGACCCCGGGACGGAGCGCAGCCAGGGAGCGACCCCCTCTCTCCCGGCCCGCCGAGGGCGCGGTGGGGAGCGCAGACGCGCGGAGGGGCTAGAGGGGGTGACGGCAGCTCCAGGTGGCGAGTCGGGCGGTCTCAGCTCGCGGGGACACCAGGAGCCCGTCCGAGACCCCCGCTCCCCACAGCACACACACGCTGGAGACCCCCCAGAACCCAGGGGGTACGGACCCTCCCGCAGGCCTTTGCGCCCCGCGGCCCCCGCCCGGGCTCCGGACCAGACTGCGGCCGGCCCCCACCCGCCCCGCCCCCAGCCCCCCATTACAGAGTCTGGGGTGACCCTCCGGGTCGCTTCTGCGCCAGGCTCAACGGACGGCCCTCAGCCCTCGGCCCTCGGCCCGGCCCCGGAAGAGCGCGCTGGCCAGCGGGGACTCGCTGGGCAGCGGCGGGGAAGCAGGAGAGGGCTCCAGCCCGGGCTCCGCGCCCCGCCGGCCGGTCTACCGGGATGGACGCGGATCGCCGCGCTCCCGGGATGTTTGTCCTGCCCCAGCGGACACTCCTCTCGCTGGGTAGCATCACTCCCGCCCGGGCCTTTATCACGCCCGCCGGGCAACCTGGCCCGGGCCGCGCGCTCCCGGCCAAGGTGCGTGCGCCCGCGCCCGCGCCCCGACCCCCGCGCGCCCGGCCTCGCGTCCCCCAGCACCCGGCGGGCAGCCTGGCACCCACCCTCTGCAGCTCCGTGGGCTTTGGGGTCACCCCTGCTCACAAGCGCCTATCTCCCTCATTTGATTACTTTAAACTCCCTACTTAAAAAACTTGGCTCCCGCCCACTTGGGGGAAAAAAAAAAAGCTCTGGGAATTTCCACAACTTCCCTTGAACGTTTAAGGGTTTCTAACTGTTAAACCTGTTTGCATGGCATGAAAGACAATTCAGCAGCATGCAGAAGTGTCAACCTTTGAACCTCTTAGACTTTTTGATTTAGAATAAATTCTTTTCAAACCGGGCCGGGGAGCCTTAATGTAATCGTTTGATCTGGGGGGTGGGAGGGGGGCGGGAGGGCTGTAAAAAAGTGAAGTACAAATGAACCATTTGATACTTGCAAGTTGTTTGACATTAAAATGATAATATTTGCTTCCACGATAAAAAAAAAAAAGAAGTACTTAACCAAGTTCAAACTGCCCAGGCTTTCAAAAGTCAGCCCTCTCCCAATGAAAGATTAAAACAAAAATCAGGTTGGAAACCTTAAATCACAGGTGCTGTAAATAAATTCAGCATACTTCCGAGCACATTGCGAATTCAAGAATAACAGCAGAGAGAGGTCTGATTAATGCTTCTTTTCTTCTATTAAATAAAAATGACCCCAATCACTCCCCCCACCCCACTTTCTTGTTCCCTACCCACTTTTCTGATGTTAATGGCAAAACATCCATCAGATCTTATTTTTTTTAAAGGAATTTCCCCTCCTTTACAAAATGAGAAAATATAGACATGGGGAAATGAATAGTCTTTCTATACTTGGAATGGCACGCTCCGTCCTAATTTATTACTTCACCTTCTCCTTGGTTTCCTCTTCTCTGCTCTTCAGGCCAAAGGAGGGAGATCTCTGCAGAGTCTCTTTGTGTGTTTTCTTCCCCAAAGGAAAATGAAGTCTCAGTGGCTGGGCTGCCGGCAGAGCCTCGTCTGTCCACGCCAAGGATGATTATTAGAAAGCAGGCCCTCTGCCGAGCTCTCTCTCCCTCCCTCGGGAAACTCTCCCCAATATATACCTTTCCGAAAAGGATGCTTCTGACATCACAATCTGGTTTCCAATCTCGCTGACTACCCCCCTCGATGATGCTGAGCCCATGTGACTCCCTCCCGGGGCCCAGGGAGCCTCCCCAAACCCCCTCAGGCCCGGGCCTGGGAGTGGGCAGTGCCAGCCGTGTTGGCTGTCTGCTCAGGCCTCACCGGGGGCGAGGGCACCTCAGCAGCAGGAGGCCTCCAGGCCCATCTTTGCCCCGAAGTTTTTCCGTGTGGACTCAGTTCAGTGTGTGATCCCCACCTACACACATGCCTGGCCCATGAGTGAGTCTCCGTCCTGCACCTCCCTCCCCAGGGCCTAGCTCAGAGGCCAAGTGAGCCCCAGCGCTGGAACTCTGCAGTGCTCCCTGCCCTGCACGGTGGCCCGGCTGGCACCTCTGCCTGCAGCTCAGAAAGTAAATGAATACTTAGGCTTGACTTCACCACCTCCCGGGGTGCTCCTCCGTCCACACAACAAGCAAACAAATACTCTGACAATGTACAAAAAGTACCTTTAAACTGCACCTGGGCGCAGGAATCCCCTTATCTTGTCTCCAGAAAGCATCCAGGTTTAACCTTTGCCAATCTGTAGCTCGGAGCCCAAACAACTGAAGGCATCCCTTTTATTCCCCAAACTCTGTTTACAGAGAGGTTTGCATAATGAGACGCCCCATCAATTATCAGTGATCCCATTAGAATGCAGTTCTGAGCTCCTGGGGGGTGGGGTGGGGAAGAAGATTTTCTTGGAGGGCATCAGGTGATCTCCAGGTAGCTCCCCCCCAAAAAAAGGGGGGGAGGTAAGGGGGCTTGGAGGGGGAGATGTTATCCCAAGTCGGAGCAGGAAAGGGGGACTGCCATATCTTTGCAGTGAGCTGAGGGTGACCCCTCAAGGCTTGGTGTCTCCAGGAACAGGCCCTGCTGCTAACTTGGGGTGTGGGGGTTCGGGTGGGGGTGGGGGATGCCTCAGGGAGCCGCTCGGACCGGCATGGGTGCACAAGACGGTCTCCTTGGAAAAGGTGCTCTCACCCACCGGGCGCGACCCTCCCACAAAGTTTAGCGTCCTCCAGACCCAGCAGAGAGCCGTGTCTGACCCAGGACGCCCACGGAACCAGGCTGGTCTTGAGGAGATCCGGCCTTTGGGGCAGTTCTCCAGGGTTCAAGGTCAATCTTGCTGAGAGTCCTCCCACCTGGGACGAAGCCTGGGTGGGGGAGAGGGAACGAGAAGGAAGGAGGGGGAGCCCTGCGCCCTGTCCCCCCCCCCCCGCCCGCCCACCCCCTGCCCTTGGCTGGGCCTGGTTCTTGGCTTGCCTAGCAGGCAGCTCCGGACTTGCGGAGACCACAGGGGGAGTTCCCAGTGCCACCTGGCGCGGAGGGCCGCCCCACACCCGCGCTGTCACCGGGCGGCCTGGGCGCGCGGCGCGGGGCGCGGGGGAGAGGGACGCTGCGTTCTCCGCCCCGCACAGCGTGCCCGTGTGGGCGCGGGGCAGCAAGGCCCGCAGAGCCCGCTGCCCACCCCGCAAGGTCGTGGGTCCGGAGCTCGCGCCCGGGGGTCCTGCGCGCCCTTCCCAGGCTTCTGATCCGGAAGGCCGAGGGGAAGCCGCTAGGCGTCCGCCGGCCCTTTCCCGGGGAGCCAGGCTTGGCGGAGGCGCCGGGACCCTCGCGTCCGTCAGAGCCCGCAGCAGACGACCGCGCGGATCCGTCCGGGGCCAGCTGGGGCGAGGGGCTCTCAGTCCAGAGGGGTGTGGGCTGGGGGCGGGGGCTCTGCCGGGGTCCCCTGCCTGGGCTCGCCTTGGGCTGCCCTCCGAGACGCGGTCTCCGACGGCTCCTGGGCGTCCCGGAGACGCAGCCGCGGCTGGCCGTGCGCCCCCCGGAGCCCGGTCCCGCGCCCCTGCCCTGCTCCCGGGACTCGGGCTGCAGGACGCGTCGCCAACGGCGCAGCCCCACGACGGGGCCCGGGCGCGCGTGCTGGGCGCGGGGCCCGCCCCGCCCGGCCCCGTCCCGGTCCGTCCATGACTCAAAGGTGACATCAGGCCTGGCAGGCGGTGACGAGAAATTCCTCGTGGGGGCGGGGAGCGGAGGGGAGGCAGGGGAGTCCCCGCGCCCGCCCCAGCCCGGGTCCGGCCCGGCCCGTGGGTGGCGCGCGTCCCCGCCTCGGCCTGGCGCCCCCCGCCCCGCTCGGCCCCTTCTCACTGGCTGCGGGCGCGGCTGGACGGCGGGGGCGTGCCCGGGGCGTCCCACCTGCCCGCGCCGGCCGGTCCGGGCGGGTTCCCGCGTCCAGGGCGGCAGCACCGCCGGGCACCGTCGTGCGCGCCAGGGCGCGTCTTGGTTCCAGAAAACCCGTGCGCTCCCCTAAAGCAGCCCATTGAGGGGGCACTGGGGAAGCTGGCGGGGGACGCCGTGGCACACGTGGCACAGGCCCGCGCATCCTCGCCTCCTCGCGGGGGGCGCGCGGACTCCGGGAAGGGCCACTCAGTGCCGCCGGGGCGGCAGTGAGCTGTCCATGGTGGTGAGGCTCCTGGCCTGGCTTGTCGGGCCATCCCGCGAGCAGACCCCAGCCCGGAGTCTCTCGCGAGCGCCCTCCCCGGGCCCAGCGGGGGCCACCTCCCTACGGGCTGGGAAGTAGCAAGAAGGAAAAGGAAGCTTCGCCGGCGCGCCCCTGGCTCCACGTGCTGCGGTCATGCGCATCCTGGAGATGTGGGGGTGGGTAGAGTTATTGCTGGGAGGAGCCTCGCTGGACCTTCCCAGAGCCCCTGGTGGCCTGATGGAGGGCCCTGACCTACCCCAGGAGGAAACGTGGAGGTGGGCCTGGAGGTCATCCTGGAGGTGACCCTGCAGGTGACCTTGTAGGTGGGCCTGAGGGTCATCCTGGAGGTCATCCTGGAGGTGGCCCGGAGGTGGGCCTGGCGGTCACCCTGGACGTCCTTCCAGCCTTCTCCAGCCCTCCGGCCGGCACGACCCTCAGGCCTGCCCTGTGCGCTCGTACCCTTCTTCAAAGCAGAGTGTTTGGCTCTCAGAAGCAGCACCGTGAGGCGCCTTTTTTGGTCTTTCCCTTGCTCTTGGCCGCCCGGCTCTTTGCTTATCTCCGTGGGAGATTACATCTCTCGCCGAGCAGCACGTCGCCCTCCGCGCTGGGAAGGGCTGCGCAACAGGCAATTATTTACAAAGCACACGTGTAACGGGCCCTGCCTGGCCGGCCAGCCGGCCCACAATCTCTCCTGCATCTCGCGTGAAGTAAAGGCCTGGGGCCCATCACTGACGTTTCTAAATCCAATTGTTGTCTATGGATTTATACTTAAAACAAAACACAGCACAACATGACATGTGCGGGCTGATAAACAGCTTTGAGAACTCCTGCTGTAAAAAGGAAGCATTCTGGTTCCTTAAATTTCTATAGACTCTGTGCCCAGACCCGTAAAATAACAATAATTTAGAGGGAAAATGAAACACTTCTATATGTTCTTCTTTATAGTTTCCCAAGACAAAACCGGACACAAAACAGTTTGCTTCCCCTATTTTCAAAGTCCTCGGTGCTTGAGAAAGTATGAGATTACTCAGCATAATCTTTTGTTATTGTTATCCAGTTTAGCAGCTTGGTCTTTCTCTATAAAGTGCCTGGTGACCAGTTGGAGCTGCCGCGTGAGGGGGTAAAGCGCCCGACCCCGCGTTCCTTGGCAGCACCGCCACTCAGAAAATACACACTGGCACTAGTGGGTTCCACCGTGCCCCTGCTCTGATCCTGCTGGGCTCTTAACTATACTTCTGATAGTTTCACAAGCAAGGAAGCCTCTTTTTGTGGGAAGAATAGCAAGTTTTGCGTGTATGTTTTTTTTTTTTTTGAGTTTTTTTTTTTAAATTCTTTCATTGATTCACCATGTGGAAAGTTACAAAGCTTTCAGGTTTAAGTCTCAGTTTGTATGTCTCATAAATGCAGGTCCCAGTCTTCATGACCCTCTTCTCGAGATGTAAAACAGTGTGTGACTGTAGCAGCTATTCGTCTGCAACCCCTACATTGCTCTGGAGATTTCTGAGGCCAACTAAAGGATGGGCGGTGGAGTTCCTCAACAGTCACACATGCTTACACGGCCGGGAGTAATTCCCGAGAGCAGAGCCGGGAGTAGCCCCTGTGCATCGCTGGGTGTGACCCCAAAAGCAAACAAAACAAAATAAAACAAAAAAACCCAAACAAACAAACAAAAACACCAGTCACACATTCAAGCCTGTCAGGGCCTAGAGAGTTCAAAGGCTGCAGTGCACGCCCAGCAGGCAGAAGCACCTTTGGGTGCTCCCCCACAAAAGGATTTATAGGGGAGTTTCCTTATCTCCTGCTTTCCAATGAACTTTTCTGTTTCTCCTTCTGAGTCTGAGCATTTTTTTTTTCACTCAGTGTTATTAAACTCTCCCACTTTATTTAAACACTGTGATCACAAAGTTGTTGTATGTTACGGGCATTCAATACTCCAGCGTCAATCCTGTCACCAGTGTGACCTTCCTCCTGCCATGGTCCCCATTTTCCGAGCCCCCCAAACCTGCCCCCTAGCAGACACACAGTAATTTATTTTATATTGCTTGTTACAACTAAAAGGTTAATGGAATGATCAAAATATACTTCAGTAAAAGAAAATCTATGAAAATTGTTCTATCTCGTTAAGTCCTTGTCTGAGGGTTTGCTGAGCCGTTGTTGCTAGCTGAACGTTCTGTGTTAGTGGTTCTGCTTATTGAGCTTAGTTGGCTTCTGCGGTACACTCCCGTCCAGTCTGGTGTGCTCCCCCGTTGTAGAGGCTGGAGATGTCGGATGACCGTGTACACAATTGTGTACTCCAGAAACTCCGGGGCACTGAACAGGCCGTGAGTCTCCGTGGCAGTGGCTGTGCGGTGTGGATGTGGCTATAGAGGCTTCCGGAAGTACGGGGACTGTGGAGGTTGCCGGCCCCCACTCCAAGAAGACCCCAAGTTCTCAACCGAAAAGCTATTGTACCTGAGATCCTCAGCAGTTTGGCGCCTCTATGGGGCTCCGCCTTGGGGCGGGGGTGTCGGGATGTGAGCGTGGCTGTGATGGCTTTGGCAGGGCCGGGACTCAGTCTGAGGGTACCCCAGAGTCTTCAGTCGGGAGACAGCTGTACGCGCGAGCTTCTGTGGTAGCCGATCCCGCCTGAGGTTTAATCGTGAGTCTGTGAAGCTGGGTCGGCAGAGTCACACAGGGTGGTCCTGAGGCCACACTCAATATTTCTCTCCTGACACTAGTGAGGAACTGGGACCCACACAGTGGCCTCGTCGGCATCAATTCCATATTCTAAAACATGTCCCGCACAGCACGCAGCGTGATTGTTATGTACATGATATGTCACTGTCAGTGTCACTGTTCATCCCGTTGTTCATTGCTTTGCTTGAGCGGGCACCAGCAACGTCTCCATAGTGAGACTTGTTGTTACTGTTTTTGGCATATCCAATACGCCACGGGGAGCTTGCCAGGCTCTGCCGTGCTAATATGTTCATACATGAGCAACAATAACCACAACAAGGAATCTCATTGTTGAAGTGCACCAGAAGTGCTTTGAGGTCTCGTATGCAGACTGGGTTTCACAACCCCTGCTCCCCTCACCCTCTTCAGTCCCGGAGGTGGAGGACTTGCAGGGAACAGACCTTTCAGATCTGCCCAGGTTCGAGACAGATGAGCAGGTCCCTTGTTTGCTAAGAGGTGCAGAGGTCTCCGTGTCTGTTGCTGGGGCCGCTGACATAATTAATGATTTCATTCAGAGCCTGAAAGAAGGTACTTTTATGCGCTCTGGCGTGAGTAGGCCAGGTTCAGGTCCAAGTTCTAAAACCTTGGGTTGGCATTGGCTGGCAGTACTGTTGGTTCTCTTGTTGTACACCCAAAACTTGAAAGCCCAATGCCAGTTATGCTCCCAGCCTTCCAGACTTCACACGTCCTAGATGGATCAGGGGACACTGTTGTCCGAAGTGAGGGTCTGTTCTGTGCCCTGGCTAAGCTGGACACAAGTCCATCGGAGCCCTCCGCAAACTCTATGAAGATCAATGTCTTTCATACAGCAAAAATTTCCTTGTCCCATTTTACCCTGGGAGGTGAATGGCAAAACTTGAAAATTAATTATGGGACTGAAAAGACTTTAATAACGTTTCTGCTAAAAATAAACTGGAGGCAGCGTAGTGCCCCGGATTCCTGATTGCTGACATCTGGATTCTATTTCTGTGCATTTCCCTCGGCTCTTGGAGTGACTCTGTCCTCCCAGGTCTGGATTCCTCTGCTCCCGGAGCACGGCTGCAGGAACTGTGTGTTTGTCGGCGGACGCTGTCTTCCTACCGGGGGAACCGGACCGGGAGAGTCAAACCTGCAGCAGGCCCCAGCCAAAAGCTCTGAAACTGAACAGTATCTTTCAACTCCTGAACTGCACCAGAGTCCAGCGGCCAGTCGCAGTGGGGGCTGCTCCCCACTCAGACCCCTGTGGGAGAGTAGGAGGGAAGGAGGAGCAGGGCGCCAGCGAAGGGAAAGGGAGGGGTGGATGGAGGGAAGGAGGCAGTGAAGGAAGGGCTGTTGCCTCCGTGGGAGCCGGGTGAGCACCCCAGCAGCCTTCTCACTTCCGATAAGACCGAGGCACCACGTGGACCCTAACCACGGCCTCTCCGTGTCCGCCTTGTTTTACTCCACGCAGGTAATTTTCTTGCATGCCGTGATAACTTGGAGAACTTTATATATATATATATAAACACACACACATATATATATTAATATATATATTATTGAATCACCGTGAGGTAGTTACACTACGCTTTCATGTTTGAGTCTCAGTCATACAATGATCGAACACCCATCCCTCCACCAGTGCGCATTCCCCACCACCCATGTCCCCAGTATCCCTCCCATCCAGCCCTCCCCCTGCCTCCATGGCAGACAATTTCCCCCCCCCACTCTCTCTCTACTCTTGGGCGTCATGGTTTGCAATACAGACACTGAGAGGCCGTCACGTTTGGTCCTTTGTCTACTTGAGTTTGAGAACTTTTTGAAGAAGAGGATGAGTTGTTGGGTTGCCAGCTGCGAACTCTCTTGCACTCTGGTCCCCAGAGCCCCTAGGCCCAGCCCGGGCCACCTTCTGCGCCTCGGGGTCTCATGGCCTCTCCGTCCCTAACTGGGAGGGCTTGTTGCTCTCTGCCGGTTTATCCGAGATCCTGTTGCGGGCCCGAGCAGGAAGTCGGTTCTTCCCACCTGCACGGGCTTATCCTGAATCTCCCCACGGATACCCTAGAAATCCAGTTGCTGAAAGATGCAGGCACCTTCCACCCTCACAGTGAACTCTCCCGAACACTGCCGGGGACCGAAGCGACTCCACCCGGCATCACTCATTCAGGAAGAGATCTCCAGCAAACACGCCTTCCTTCAGAATCAAAGCTGTCCCCCAAGAAGGGTCGACCCTCTCTAGAAGGGATCGAGCTCTAGCTTCGCGGACACCATGATGCCATGTCCTCTCCCCCTAAAAGGACGCACTTGAAGAGCCAGCTGTGTTCTCTCCCCCCGTGCATGTGGCTGCCTCCAGCCAGATGCGGCGGTGACAAGCTGGCGGTCAGTGGTCAGTGGTTACGGGGCACGGGCGCCTGAGCCAGCAGATGGCAGATGGTCCTGCTGTTCTGGTGACCTTTCTCTCGCCGCAGAGTGCCCGGAATCAGCCAACAGACCATCTCCTGCCAACATGCACGACGCTTCTTTATGCAAAGGCGCTGTCAAGAAAGGCCCGTGAGCTGCTTGGCTCTGTCAGAGGAGTCTGCCTCCCCGACCTTTTATTCCTGACCTGCAGTACCTGGACTTCTCCATGGGATTGGAGCTGAGCAGACCCACGACGGACGTTCAGAAGGAAGCCCGGTTATCGTCAAACTCAGAGACGAGCCCCGCGTCCTTTCCCCGAAGCCCCAGCCGCCTGTCGGTGCTCGGGACCTCCTTACGGAGTTATTTCTCAGTCTTATCACAGATGGCACAGCTGGAATTTAATTTCAATTTGGGGACACAGCTGACAGTGCTTGGAGGGGCTACTCCTGGCACCACAATCAGGGAGCCAGGCTCTGCCAAGGGTGGATGCCAGCTCTCCTGAGCACAGAAAAAGCCTGCCCTCGGCACATTCAACCTTCTTTCTGGCCCCAACTTGTATCACTTGTATCACTTGTCATCCCGTTGCTCATCGATTTGCTCGAGCGGGTGCCAGTAATGTCTCCATTCGTCCCTGTCCCATGCTAGTGTAGCCCAATGGCGTCTGCTTGCTCCAGGAACACGACTTTTAATTTACTGCCCCCAGCATGACTTTTAATTTAAAAGTGAAAATGCAAGCCACGGGGCATTGTCTGCTAAAACCACCCCATTGGGCTGGACCTGACGATCCTACTCGCTGCTGGTTTAGTCCCCCATGACTTGGTTCCAATGCCTACAGCTCACCAGAGATACGGTGCAGTCTCCTGGGTCTGACCCAGTGTCTCAGCGGAAAGGGTGTTTGAGCGGGGGCTGCCTTAGCCCAGGAGGGATGCAAACTGGGAACATCTCGGGGGAGGCTGCCAAGGAGGGTGGGAACTGCTTTATAGCATCGGCTGGTGACAATGCATCAGAAATGCTGCTTTTGGTATCTTTATTCATTCCATCATTTGAAAAGTTTTGCTTTAGAAAGTGGTGTTCAGGGGCTGGAGCGATAGCACAGCGGGGAGGGCGTTTGCCTTGTACGTGGCCGACCCGAGTTCGAGTCCCAGCGTCCCATATGGTCCCCTGAGCACCTCCAGGGGTGATTCCTGAGTGCAGAGCCAGGAGTGACCCCTGTGTATCGCCGGGTGTGACCCAAAAAGAAAAAAAAAAGAAAGTGGTGTTCAGAGTGTGAGTGTCTGATGCTCTCGGGCCTGAGGCCTCCACACTCCCAGCCAAAGCGTCACTAGCCCTTGCCCCCCCACCCCGACCCCTGTGAGCCCCTTCCTCACCCCCCAGTCTGGTGCCCTTGCTGCTGTGGCCAGGGCCTGTGCGGTTTCCCCCCGGGGCATGACCTCATCCTGTTTGTCCGTGTCCCTCAGTCGGGTGAGGTCACCCGCGCGTGCCCTCTTCCTTCTGACTGACTTCCCCGAGCCCACACTGAGCCCACTCATGTCTCGGGAGGGAGAGGTCTTCCCTCGAGCCGTGCACGGTTCTTGACACGATCAGCTCTCGCTGGACGTCGGCTGCTCCCAGACCTTGCCAGGGACCCTGCAGTGGGCACAGCTGGGCACGTGTTTCTCTTGAAATCAGCGTGTTTGTGTTCTTGAGCGCCTAGCTGTGTAGAGTGTTGGATTGCACCATCGATCATATTTTGAGAAATTTCCTCTCTGCTTTCCACAGGGGGGGGGAACGATTTGCATTTCCACCGACAGTGAACGAGGGTCACTTTTTCTCTGCTTCCTGCGGGCGATTACTTCTAGTCTTTTTTATGTAATTCATTTCCCCAGGGGTCAAGTCATATTTCCTTATTTTATTTGTGTTTCCCTAATAACAAGTGATAATGAGATTTTAAAAAATGTACCTCTTGGTCCTCTGTATGTCTTTTATTCAGTTTTCTTCTTCCCATTATTTTGATGAGGTTGCTTGTTCTTGTTGTTAAGTTTATGGTGAGATATTAGCCCTTTGTCAGATACATGACATGCAAATATTTCCCTCCATTCAGTAGGGTCTTTTTTCCCCTCATAGGGGCTGCAGCTGGTGGTGCTTGGGGGCCAATGAGGATTCAAACTTAGGGTCTTGTATATGCTCACCCTTGAATTTACCAATCAAGCCATATTCCTGGTGCATATTTTTGTTTTAATGATTTTTTTTTGCTGTTTAAAAGCCTTTTGTTTTATGCAATCTTTCTTTTCTTTCTTTGTTTGTTTGTTTGTTTGTTTCTTTCTTTCTTTCTCTCTTTCTTTGTTTATTTGTTTGTTTGTTTCTTTGTTTTTCTTTCTCTTTCCTTCTTTCTTTCTCTTTCTTTTTTCCCTCCCTCCCTCTTTCTCCTTCTCCTCCTCCTTCTTCTCCTTCCTCCTTCTTCTCCTCCTCCTCCTTCTTCTCCTTCCTCCTTCTCCTTCTTCTCCTTCCTCCTTTTTCTCCTTCCCCTCTTCTCCTCCTCCTCCTTCTTCTCCTTCCTCCTTCTCCTTCTCCTCCTCCTCCTCCTTCTTCTCCTTCATCCTTCTCCTTCTCCTCCTCCTTCTCCTTCCTCCTCCTTCTTCTCCTTCCTCCTTCTCCTGCTTCTGCCTCTTCCTCCTTCTCCTCCTCCTCCTCCTCTTCTTCTTCTTCTTCTCCTTCTACTCCTACTCCTTCTTCTTCTCCTTCTCCTTCTTCTCCTCCTTCTCCTTCTCCTCCTCCTCCCTCCTCCTCCTCCTCCCTCTTCCTCCTCCTCCTCCTCCTCCTCCTCCTCCTCCTTCTTCTTCTTCTTCTTCTTCTTCTTCTTCTTCTTCTTCTTCTTCTTCTTCTTCTTCTTCTTCTCCTTCTTCTTCTTCTCCTTCTCTTTCTCCTCCTCCTTCTTCTCTTCCTCCTCCTCCTCCTCCTCCTTCTCTTTTTCCTCCTCCTTCTCCTCCTTCTCCTCCTCCTCCTCCTTCCTCCTCCTCCTCCTCCTCCTCCTCCTCCTCCTCCTCCTCCTTCTTCTTCTTCTTCTTCTTCTTCTTCTTCTTCTTCTTCTTCTTCTTCTTCTTCTTCTTCTTCTTCTTCTCCTCCTCCTCCTCCTCCTCCTCCTCCTCCTCCTCCTCCTCCTCCTCCTCTTTCTCCTTCTCTTCCTTCTTCATTTCTTTCTTTCTTTCTCTCTGTCCCTCCTTCCCCCTCACTTCCTTCCATCCTTCCCTTACTTCTTTCTGTCTGTATTGGGTGGAAATCAGGATCTCACATGTGCCAGATAAATGCTCCACCACAGAGCTATATATCCAGTATTTTTTTGACTTCTGTTTCCTTTGCTTATAGAGTTGAGTCCTTAAAGATCCCACAGACACCAATACCATGGAATGTTTTGCATATGATTTTATTCCATGTATTTTATAGTTTCAGATCTAGAATACATTTTGAGTTGACTTTTGCACATGGTATAAGAGGATAATCCAATTTCATTCTTCTGCAAGTAGCTATCCAGTTTCCCAACTGTAGACTTCTTGAATTGACTTTACTTTTTCCTTTGCATACTCCTGGCTAATTTGATATAAAAATGTCTATATACATGAGGGTTTATTTCTGGGCTTTCATTTCTGCTTCATTGATATATGTATCTACTTACATTCCAATACCATACTATTTTGACTACTATAGTCTTGTGGTATAAATACCTCCAACGTTCTTCTCTTTTTTAATCTCAGAATTATTTTATCTATTTTCAATCTTTTTAGTGGTTTCAGACAAATTTTAGTAATGATTGCTCCATGTCCTTGAAAAATGTTATTGGAATTTTGAGAGGGATTATATTGAATATATATAATACATATTGGGTTAGCTATAATTTTAGCAATGTTAAATGCTGAAAATTTTTCCCATCTTTGAGTATGAAATAGCTTTTGACTTCCTAACTCACTTTTTACTTCTAATGACTTCTCTGGCAATGACTTACAGCTGTCAATGTACAGATTTTTCACTTTGTTGTTTCTAGGTGCTGAGTTTGGCATTCTTGTTAATCTTTTTAAAGAACCAATTCTTGGTTTCACTGACTGCTTTCTCTTGTGTTTTTTTATTTTTTTATTTTATTTTTTTTCATTTCTACTCATTTTTTTTTTTGCGGGGAGAGTGTTGACTTGCTTGTTTTCAGTACCAGGAGTCAAGCCCCGAACCTCAGAGATGCAAGGCAGGTGCTCTACTGCCAAGCCACACCCCTGCTCGTCTTGCCCTGTTTTTAAACTTATTAATACTTTTCTTCTACTGACTTTGGGTTTCAGTTATTGTTTAGTGCCTTACCTGTGAGGTGAGACTGTGTACTTGACCTTTTCCTTACCTCCTGATGGGGAATTACCCTTCCTTCTCAGCACTGCTTTCGCTACATCTCAAATGTCTTCACTCTCATTGGTTCACAGGAATTTTAAATCTATTTTTATTTTTACTTTTTTGAGCCAGACCTGGCAACACTCAGGGTCAACTCCTGGCTGTGCAGTCAGGAATCATTTCTGGTGGTGCTTGGAGGACCCTACCAGATGCCCGGGATTGAACCCGGATGGCCGCATGCAAGGCAAGCACCTTCCCCGCTGTCCTGTGTCTCTGGCCCCAGCAGGATGGTGTTTAGTCTCAAGACGTCTGATTCCTGCCCAGCCCCGCTTTGTTTTTGTGGCTGATCTCTAATGTTATTTAACTGTGGTATGAAAAGATTCTCGATATGATTTGAATCTTCATGACTTTACTGGCACCCCTTTTCTGTGCATCGAGTGTTACATCCTCAAGGGTGTTTCTTTGATATGTGGGATATAGAGAAACATGATACGGGATATTACCAACGTCCAAAGGGAAAGGGGGGCCCGCTGGGACAGGGATGGAGGGAAGTGGACACCGGGGCGAGCGGTGTGGCTGACTGGATCGTGCATGAAACCTTGTCATTAGCAGTATTGTAAACCATGGTGCCTAAAAGAAAATTTCTAAAAAGCAAAGAATGTTTCTTGTGAGCTAGGGAAGAATGGCCACTCAGCGCTCGAGGCGCGCCAAGCCTTGGAAGTGACTGTCGCGCCCAAGTGGTTCACCTCCTCGGTCGAGGCTCTTCCTTCCTTGTTGATTTTCTGTTCAGCTGGGCTGCGGGTGCTGCCAGGCTCTTTCAGCTTCTGCCCTTCCGTTGCTCTTCACGCCTCTGCCTGGGCAGGGATTGTTCGCTACATTCTGGCACCTCTCCACTGGCCCGTGCGTGCAACTGCCTGCTAAGTTTTCTTCATGAATCTTCCCCTTAATTTTTATATGGGACTGGAGCGATAGCACAGCGGGTAGGGCGTTTGCCTTGCTCGAGACCAACTTGGGTTTGATTCCTCCGTCCCTCTCGGACAGCCTGGCAAGCTACCCGCCCGCACGGCAGAGCCTGGCAAGCTCCCCGTGGTGTATTCAATACGCCAAAAACAGTAACAACAAGTCTCACAATGGAGACGTTACTGGTGCCCGCTTGAGCGAATCGATGAACAATGGGATGACAGAGCTAGCTATTATATGATACACGTTGCTGTGTTTTGTTATCTTTGTAAGCTTGGAATCTGATTTTTCTGGTGTAAGTATAGCTGTCCCTGATTATTTTCTGTCCCTATTTTACTAGCTGTTCCTATTTTCCAGGTTGTTTTTGCCCATATGATTGTTTTTCAAGCTTTTCCTTCAAGCCTAGACTTATCATTGAGCTCAAGTGTGTGTCCTTGCGGCTGCGGGAAGTTGGATTTCTTTCCCGGTCCGTCCGTCCGTCCAGTCTGTGTCCTTGGATGAATGAGTTCAAGTCCCTGGCACTTACTGGAGTAGAAGCTGTGAAGGAATTCATGGCCAAGCTGGAGTTCCCTGCGGTGTTCTCTTCCTCTGGGTGTTACTGCAGTTTGTGTGTTTCCTGGCCACTCTCTTTCCTTGTCCTCTTGGGGCAGGAAACGCACAGGGCGAGAGGGCCAGGCCAGGCCAGCGCCTTCGACTGCCCTTGAGCGTTCTCAGAGAAACGTCCTTGTTCCCTTACCGTGAACCGGGACTCAGAGCAGGTGCCACGTGCAGGACGAGGCGCCAGCTGCTTCCCCCGTGGCCCCATTGGCTTGTGCAAGGCTGGCGCGGAGCTGCACGCCAGGTGTTGTGAGCGGAGTGACGGAGACCCAGCCGTAATCCCCGCGGACCTCTCACAGGCAGTTCTGTAAACTGGGAAGCAGCCGAGCGTCTGGGGGCGTCCACCCCCATGGGGATGGGGCCGCATTGCCACACCCCCTTCCACGGCGGCCACCGGCCATTGCCACACCCCCTTCCACGGCGGCCACCGGCCATTGCACGAACACATATAAACTTCTAAACTACAAAGCCTCTCTAGACATTTAATTAAGTGCATTATTAATCACCTTTGACCACTTCTCAAAGTAAAAGTACGTCGATCTTAATCTAAATTGCTCCCTCCCCAGGCAGTCAGATGAGACTTTGATAACATGTTGAGACAAATTATATCATGAAAATGACCTTCACATCAAGGATTTCAGTTTGGCTGTTTATTCTCTCAACATTTTCATTCCCCATCCTGATAAATATTAGCATTGTGTAAATCAGCAGGCGGGGCCATCCGACCTGAGCCTTAGCACTCAGACAGACAGCGTACCTTTGAGCGAGGGGGCAGCTGATTGATTTGCATCAGGACTGGTCTTTCCCCACGCTGCTCTTATCTACGCATCTTTGTTTGAAGAGCTCTTTCACCTGCTACCTGAGACATCTTGTGACTCATCTGTGTTCATGTTGGGAAGAGTCACGTTGACCCTTCGGTCACTGAGGTCACCCCTGGTGCCTAGGAGCTTTGCTGACACAGCAGCACAGTTTGTGGCTGGGGTGAAAGGAGAGAGAACAGGACATTGGGAAGTAGGATCCGGAGCTGGAATCAGTGCGCTCAGCCCACGCTTGGTGCCACGGGGAGAAAGGAAGGGACCCAGCCCCGGGCAGGGAAACGTAGCCCTGCACCACAGCAGTGCCGGGCGTGTGTGAAGCCCCGAGCTTGATCCCCGACATCACCAAAAAGAATTAAATAAAACACGAAAAATAGACCCAAATTATCTCCTTCTGGGGAAGTTCAGTAAGGGTGGTGGGAAGAGGGGCAGCCACCTGCATTGTACAGCTCGAGTCATACAACTATTTGTGTGAATTTCTGTGTGCCCATGTTCAAGTTTTGATATTCTTTTTTTTTCTTTTTGGGGTCACACCCGGCGATGCTCAGTGGTTACTCCTGGCTCTGCACTCAGGAATCACTCCTGGCGGTGCTCAGGGGACCCTGTGGGATGCTGGGAATCGAACCTGGGTCGGCCGCGTGCAAGGCAAACGCCCTACCCGCTGTGCTATCTCTCCAGCCCCAAGGTTTGATATTCTTTCCTGGGGATTTTCCATCCCATGGATTCCGGGGAACGAGGCTCCATCTGTGGCCGAGGAGGAGAGACGTGGGTGGGGGAGGGGCCCGGGAGTGGAGACGGCAGCCAGGGCCCGCCCCACGGGCACACGCTGGCGACAGAACATGACTGCTCCCGGCCGAGGCCTTGCTTTGGGTGACATCTGTGGTGGGATTTGGACAGAGGAGAGTCTGAAGGTCACAGGATTTGACGGATTAACGTGGCTCTCGCAAGTGCCACCATGTTTTCTGTTGGGCCTGAGAAAACGTCCTGGGCTCCAGATCTGAACTGCCTCCCTCCCTGGCTCAGGGCCCACGTCACCTAGCAGTGCTCGGGGCTTACTCCTGGGGCCCAGAGTCCCACCTGGCAGGCTTGGGGGGGGGGGCGTGTGGGGTGCCGGGGATTGAACCTGGCTTGGTTGCATGTGAAGCAAGTGCCCCTGCCCCCCCCCGGCTAGACTGTGTCACCAGCCCCGCTGCGCTGGCTGACGCTCATTCTCTGAGCTGGCGAGTATGAAAAGGACAAATCCCCTCCCGGGGGCTGCACAGATTGGCCCTGCCGGTGGGCCAGGCCTCTGCAGATAACTAGCCCGCCCACGCTGCCCTTTCTTCAGGAGGGAAGTGACGGAACTGACGGTGTCATTGCCCCCACAAGACAAGTGACTTATACAAGCTCCTGAATCCTCCGGGAGGCCCAGGTTTTGTGGGGGGGGGGGGGCGGTCAGAAGGGGGCCCCAGGGACCACCGGCTGGAACATTCTTTCCTCGAGTGGAAACAGAGTCAGTATGAGGGTTCTTTCCTCAGTAATGCTCGAAGGACTTACTTCAGGGACCCCACTGGCTCCGTGGGACGCTCTGCCCAGCCGGCTGCCCTCAGCACACCCACAGAGGGCGCTCTGGGGCACCAGTCCCAGCCCCCACCCTTAGCCCAGAGGCAGACCCCGGCTGGGCTCAGGCCCACGGCTGTCGCTCCGGGCCGCGACGGGAATTTCCATTGACAGAGGAGTGAACAAAGGACCGCGCTGCACACATACAGTGAACTGTGATTCGGCCTTAGGAGAGAAGGAAGCCCCGCCCCACACACCCGTAATAGAGCCCAGCGACACCGTGCTAAGTGAGAGGAGCCCTGTGCAGCGGACACACGTGACCTGGCCCTACATTAGACAGACAGATGCAGCACCAGCCCCGGGGGCAGGACGGGAGGCGCGGGGTGGCCGGCCAGCGGGGGTCAAGCTTTGGTTATGTGACAGGGTCGCGAGGGTGGTGCTGATGGCAGGGATGCTGCACTGTGCGCTGAAGACCCTGTCGGTGGCCAGGGCTGTCCGCGTGCCTGACGCGCAGTCTCTGAGTTCGACCCCTGACACTTCCGTAGTCCCCAAAACACAACTGGATGTGGCCCCGGGGACCTCGGAGCACTGCTGGGGTGCTCCTGGTGTCCCCGGCATCCCCGGACTGGCCTCGAAGCATTCAGCTTGGTTGTCTGAGTATCACAGGAGTGACCCCTTGGCGCCACCCCCCCACCTCGTGAGCACTGCTTGGGAAGAAAAAGAAATATAGCGAGAGAGTAGATCCCCTGTGAAGAGTTCTTACCACAAAGGTAAAAGTACAGAAAACAAGTGTTTTCCAAGCGCTGCCACGAGCTGGTCACTCCCATGCTACGATTCCCATCGAGTGTCCAGGGAGCAGTGACTCCTCGGGCAGTGGCTCCCACAGCCCGGCCAGCTCGATCCGGGGGCACAGTGCGTGTTTCTAGAGTCTCCCGGCGATGGCCGTGCCCTGGCCGTGTCACGCATCACTCAGCACGGCTGATGAAACCCCCGGCGGAAGATGGCAGGGTGTTTATTGCCATGATCCAACCCAGCAAGAATCTGCTAAGCTGCTCTCGGTGGAGGCCGCGGAGAGCCAAGTGCCGGCCAGGTCTGGCCTTGCTGTTGGCCGGCTGGAGGGTCTAGTTAGGAAACGGAGCCTCCGCTGGCAAGGCCACGGGCACGGGACGCAACGCTGAGGGGGCCAGCAGGGAGTCGGCTCTCGCTGGGGGAGGGCGGGAGAGGAGGGTCCCAAGCCGATGAGAGAAACGGTGCCGTGGCTGAGGAGAGGAGACTGCGGCCCCTGAGGGGGGCGGGGGGCCTGCTCCTACTTCTTAGGGTCCCCTGAATCATAAGACCCTTTTCTGTGTGGGGGCCACACCCGGCGATGCTCAGGGATTCCTCCTGGCTCTGCACTCAGGGTTCACCCCTGGCGGTGCTCGGGGGACCACACAGGGGCCCCGCCTCAGCCGTCTGCCAGGCCAGCGCCCTCCCCATTGCCCCGTGGCCCTGGCCCACCCTGAGCGCCCTCTTGGCCCGGGTGACCACCAGACAACGTGTCGCTGAGGAGCAGCGTCCCTCCCCCCGCCTGGAAAGGAATCTCTCCCTGAGGTAAGGCTCCGGGAACAGGCTCCTGCTTGGCCTCCTCAGGCTGCAGGCTGTTTGCGGGCTCCGCAGCCCTGACAGGGATATCTCCCATCTCGACACTTGCCAGAAATCCACCCTGTTTGGCTTCCCCCGTGTGCAGTTGCTAAGCAGACCGCTCAGAAAGGCATGTCCGTCAGCAGACGAATTAATTGGAATTCTCGTCTCGGGGCATTTCTTTCTCTCCCTTCAGCAGCTCCGTCATGCGGCGAGGTCCGCGGGCCACCTACGGCAGAACCCCCGCGCTGGCCGATGAAAGCCGAGTGCTCCTCTCCCCGCGCGAGCAGCTGCGAGCTTTCCGGGCACAGAGCATCCCGGGATTCTCTCGGGAGGGTTTGCCAAGGGCCCGGGGGGCTGCCAGGCCTGACCCCACGTGGGTGACCGCTGCTCGCTTCATCCCAACAATCCGCATTTGGAAAAATAACCTCCGGGGGCCAGGGGTGGGGGCGTCAGTGGCAGGCCCCGGGCACGAGCCCACGTACCACGTGGCCCCTGAGTTCTGCTGCGTGTGGCAGCCCACAAGCATTTTTTTGTGATTTTGACTTTTTTTTTTCTTTTTGGGTCATACCTGGCTCTGCACAGGGGTTACTCCTGGCTCTGCACTCAGGAATCACCCCTGGTGGTGCTCAGGGGACCATATGGGATGCTGGGAATCGAACCCGGGTTGGCTGCGTGCAAGGCAAACGCCCTCCCCGCTGTGCTATCGCTCTGGCCTGACGTTTTGGGCTATTTGGGGGGATTGTTGGGGGCTTCGCCTAGTGGTGCAGGGGGTACTTGCTTCTGTGCTCAGGCCTCACCCCTGCCGGGGGCAGGGGGCCCTTTGTGTGCCAGCCCCTTGCCCTCAGGATTATCCCTCAGACCCCACAGATGTATTTTTAGGCCCCGTGAGTCCAGTGTGGGTCCAGTTGTGCATCCCCGGAGGGCGGGAGGCCGTGTCGGGCCTGGCGAGGGGCGTCACGCCACGCCAAGGCCGCACTGCAGGCCAGGAGGCCGGGGGTCGCGGGCGGATCTCACGGGCGGCCGTCGGGGCGGGCGGGACCCGTGGGGCCTGCACAGAACACCAACCCTCCTCCGTCCCTGTTTCGGGGGAGAGACTGAGGCACGGACGGTGGAGTCACCTGCCCCAGGCCAGCAGGGGTGGGGTCCTGGCCGGTGGCTCTTAGTCAGGAGGCCCTTCTGGAGCCCCTTCCCCTCATCCTGGGGCCGGGATTGCGCAGAGCGGGCTGCGGCAGGGGCGGGGTGGGGCTGGGTCCCCGGAGCGGGAGGGGCTTCTCAGGGCTGGCGTGGGCCGTGCTGGCACTGGCCTTCTGGGGAAAGTTGCAGGGTCGGTGTCCAAGGGGCACTCGCAGAGGACCCCAGAGGGCTGCGGCCCGCTGTGGGGAGGGGTTCGTATGTGTGCATGTGCGCATGTGTGTTCATGTCTGTGTGCATGTGTGTGCACATGTGTGTTCATGCGTGTGTTCATGTCTGTATGTGCACATGTGTGTTCATGCGTGTGTGTTTATGTCTGCGTGTGTCCATGCATGTGTGCGAGCATGTGTGCATGCCGTGTCCCCCGTCCCTCCTGCTGGCCTGAGCTGGTTTCTGTTGGGGACCCCCTGAGGGTACCAGGAACCTCACCGCCATCTCCTTGGCCTCCCCCGGCCGCTTCTCTCTGCCTGGGCTGGTGTTCCGGTCTGGGGGTCCGCCAGGCCGCTGTTCCTCGGGCGCGGGGTCCTGGCACCAGGGGGCTTCGCCGCCTGCCCCCACCTGTGCCCTGTGCTGGGTGAGCCTGATTCTGGAATCTTCCACGCTGAAGGAGAGCGGCCCTGGGCCCGGGAGCAGCCACGCGCCGTGGCCCAGCTCTGCGAGCCCCCCCTGCTGCGTCTGGACCCCCCCCCCTGGCCGGGCGGGCAGACACTGCCCAGCGCTGGGCCCCTGCAGGTGAGAGCCCAGCAAGCAGCGCTTGGACCCGGCATCTCACAGCTGCGCATGCCTGGTGTCCAGTCCCCAGGCCCCGGGCCCTGGACAGGGCCGGCCGCTTGCCCAGACCCCAGACCAGAGGGCCACCCGGTCGTGGGGCTGACGCCCCCTCGCTGGGGCCACCACGGGGAGGGGAAGAACCTCACATCCTGGTTCGAGCCTGGACGCAAAGGGCCGCCAGCCCCTCGGCCCAGGACGGTGAGGGGCGGGGTCCGAGAGCCCTGATCCTTTACAGGTTCCCTCTCTGACCCCCGGCCCCGCTCCTGCCGTCTCCTCCCCGACCAGCCACACGCAGGCTTGCGGGGCGACGCCGTGCCCGGGGAGGGCTCAGAGTTCTCACGAGGGAAGAGCCAGTGCTCGCCGGCTTCCCCCGGTTGAACCGGCCTCTCGGGTGGCAGGGGCGGGCGCTGGGCGCTCAGGGACGCCTGCCCCAGCGTTGTCTCCGCCCGTTTCCACACCACCTGGCACTCGGCACCCTCAGGCGCGCCGGGGGCTCCGGGCACGTGTGAGGCAGAGAAAGTTTGGTCTGACGGAGGCGCGCGGGAAACTTGAGCTTCTGTTGAGTTCCCGAGTGGCGTCCGCGAGGGTAGCCCGGGCACCACCGCCCAGGCCCACAGCCCGGGGCCTACTGGGCCCAAATGTCCAAAGCCTCGTCGTTCCTGTGTGGCTCGTTTCCATGGAAACAACTCGCCAGACATTGCTCATTAAAACCGTTTGAGACCCTCCTGTGTGTGTTTCCTGCCTCTCGCCGGACCTGCAGCCCCGGTGCGGGAAGGACCCTCCGGCCCCAGTCCGGCCGCTGGGCTCGGAGTCCTTCAGGGAAGGACAAGTCAGACGACGAGCAAGAGTGCTCGTCCTGAGGAGCGAGGCACGACACAGAGAGACGGGCGTGACCCCTGGGCCTTTTTCACAAGGACACCTCCACACACACTCACTCACACACAGTCACACACATACACACACTCACACACTCACACACTCACTCTTACACACATACACACACTCACACACACTCACATACACTCACACACTCACATGCACACACTCACATTCACACACACACACTTACATGCACACTCACACACTCACATACACTCACACTCTCACACTCTTACACACATACGCACACTCACATACACACATACACACACTCTCATACTCACACACTCACATACTCATACACACACTAATATACACACACTTACATACTCACATACACACTCACATACTCGCACACTCACATACACACACTCACATAACACACTCACACATACACACACTCATAATACTCACACACATTCACATACACACTCACACAATACATACACACACTCACGTACACACTCACGAACACACATACACATACTCACATATACTCCCCACTCACAATAGACACACTCACATACACTCACACACACACAACCCCCCACACAATTATACACACACACACATGTTCAACACTCCTAGACCAGAGATGGGGGTGAGGCAGAGGGAAGCAGTTGCGTGCCGGGTGGGTCCCTGGAAAGACACACGCGCTCAGGCGGGACTCGGGGTGGGGGTGACCGACACCACGGCCAGCAGAGCAGGCTGGGCGGCCGGAGGGGCTCACAGCTGTGGCCCTGCACCAGGACATGCGCCCACACAGCCTGCTCGGGGTCAGTGTGTGTGTGTGTGTGTGTGTGAGTGAGTGTGTGTATGTGAGTGAGTGTGTGTAAGTGTGTGAGTATGTGTGTGTGTGAGAGTGTGAGAGTGTGAGAGTGTGTGAGTGTGTGTGTGAGTGTGTGTGAGTGTGAGAGTGTGTGTGAGTGTGTGTGTGAGTGTGTGAGAGTGTGTGTGAGTGTGTGAGAGTGTGTGAGAGTGTGTGAGTGTGTGTGAGTGTGTGAGAGTGTGTGAGAGTGTGTGAGTGTGTGTGAGTGTGTGAGAGTGTGTGAGAGTGTGTGAGTGTGTGTGAGTGTGTGAGTGTGTGTGAGTGTGTGAGAGTGTGTGAGTGTGTGTGAGTGTGTGAGTGTGTGTGAGTGTGTGAGTGTGTGTGAGTGAGTATGTGTGTGAGTGAGTATGTGAGTGAGTGTGTGAGTGTGAGTGTGTGAGTGAGTATGTGTGTGAGTGTGTGAGTGTGTGTGAGTGTGTATAAGTGTGTGAGTGTGTGTGAGTGTGTGAGTGAGTATGTGTGTGAGTGAGTGTGTGAGTGTGTGAGTGAGTGTGTGTGAGTGTGTGTGAGTGTGTATGTGTGTGCGGAACCTGCTCATGAAGGAGCCACAGAGGCCCCCTGCCCTGGAGAGGGCGGGCCGCCGACAGGACCAGACAGATGAGACAGACGGGCAGACGGGGGCCAAGACCTGACAGGAAGGGGACGCCCGGGCCAGGCCGGGGCCCTGGACTCGGCACAGCTGCGGGTTGGAGGCTAAGCGGGTGCAGCCCTGGAAAATCACGCGTGTCTAGCCTGAGCCTCGGGCCATGACGCGCAGCTGGGCCCGGTCCGGCCACCGGCCGTGCGCTGTCCCAGGGTGCAGAGGGCCCGGGGTCTTCTCCAGGAAGGCCAGAAGTGCTGGGAAGCAGCGAGAGTGTCCTTGAGTGGACGCCCAGGGCGCTGTGGTCAGCTGTGTCTCGGGACGGTGCCAACCGCGCTCCGCCCTGGGACGCGGGCAGGGCGCACCCACCCCTGCGTGAGGCCGGGTGGGGGAGGAAGTCAGGCGTGGGTGCCGGGCCCAGGTGCCTCTGTGAGCCGTGCAGCTTCCCGGGCCGGGCCGCACTCCTACTAGTGTGGAGTCTAGCTGAGAACCCAGATTTGATGGGGCGAAGCAGAAACCCGGGGGCTGTGTGCCCCGGGCCTGCAGGGGTGCCGCTGCCGGGAGGGGCCCGCTTCCACCCGGGCCACACCCGGTCCTTGAGTCCTGCCGGGAGGTCTCCGAGCACAGAGTCAGGAGTCAGCCCTGAGTGCCGCCGGCTGCGGGGAGTGTAGACCACATGGGTCCTCCCCTGTCAGACTAGAGCCCCCACTTCTGACCCCAGCGGGCAGGAGGGACTCAGATCTTTTTTCTTTCTTTCTTTCTTTCTTTCTTTCTTTCTTTCTTTCTTTCTTTCTTTCTTTCTTTCTTTCTTTCTTTCTTTCTTTCTTTCTTTCTTTCTTTCTTTCTTTCTTTCTTTCTTTCTTTCTTCCTTCCTTCCTTCCTTCCTTCCTTCCTTCCTTCCTTCCTTCCTTTCTTTCTTTCTTTCTTTCTTTCTCTCTCTCTCTTTCTTTCTCTCTTTCTTTCTTTCTCTCTTTCTTTCTTTCTCTCTCTTTCTTTCTTTCTTTCTTTCTTTCTTTCTTTCTTTCTTTCTTTCTTTCTTTCTTTCTTTCTTTCTTTCTTTCTTTCTTTCTTTCTTTCTTTCTTTCTTTCTTTCTTTCTTTCTTTCTTTCTTTCTTTCTTTCTTTCTTCTCATAGGGAGCTACAGCTACAAGCTTCCCTGTTTGAGTTTCCGTCATACAAAGATCCCTCCACCAGGGCACATTCCCCACCACCAACATCCCCGGTACCCCCCTTCCCACCCTCCCCCTGCCTCCTTGGCAGACGGTTTTCCCCGTACCCCCTCTCTCCTTCTGGGCACCATGGCAGCACGGACACTGAGAGGCCGGCACGTTTGGTCGTTCACCTACTCTCAGCACCATCTCCCACCCCGAGCACCCCTCCAACCGTCACTGACTCAGTGACCCCCTCTCCGTCCCAGCCGCCTTCCCCCCCGCCCGTGAGGCAGCTGCCCACCGTGGGGCAATCCTCCTGGCCCGGTGTCTACCCAAGAACTCGGAGCTTGGCCTTTCCCACAGGCTCGCCAAGCTCAGGAGAGTAGCTGGAGCGTCGCAGGGGGCTGCCGGGGGCCAAGCCTGCGTGCACAAGACAGTGATCAAGCACAGCGAGAAGGCGGGAAGAGGGGAGCAGCTCCCAGGAGCGGGGCGCCCCCCAGCCCGGGGTGCTGTCTCCCAGGGCCTGCCCCACGCCCCTGGCTCCTCGCAGCGAGACCTGGAGAACGGGCACCGTCACTCAGGGGCCGGGCCGGGCGGCGAAGGACAGGAGCGTTGCCCTTGCTGGATCCGAAACCGGAGTCGGCAACTCCAGCCGGTCTTGGGCTCACTGCGGCTGAGCCAGGAGCCTCCCAGTTCTCGAGGAAGGGCGGGGCCCGGCCCAGGCTGGCGCAGAGCAGCGCTGGGTGTCTATCGGGCCCTCCCGGGTTCCGCGGCCCCCAGCGCTGTGCTGAGGAGCTGAGGCTGGGGGCCGAGGCCTGTTTGAGCCCCGGGCCTGGGTCCCTGCTCACTCCTGCCTCCCGGTCACAGAGAGGCTGAGGGTGGGGAGAGCCCCCGTCAGCACAGCACGGGGCGGGGGGCTGAGTCCCTCCCCGCTGCCCAGCACCTGCGGGGCCCCTGGTGGGAAAGTGGCCACAGAGGCGGGAGGCCCTCGGGGCTGGGCCTCGGCCAGGCCCGTGGGAAGCAGGGCCTGACCGCAGCTTCCGGGGAGTCGGGCGTCCGCCGGCAGGTCCTGTCCCGGGAGGCAGATGCGGGGAGATAAGGAGCCAGACCCCGAGCTGGGGCTCCAGGAAACGCCACAGAACTGGGGTTTGCCCGAAGGCGATTCTGGAATGTTCTCCCTGGTGGCCTGTGTCTCTCACCAGCTCTCCAACCCGCCTGGGAAAAGGGGCCCAGGTGACGGAGGGCTGGGGAAGGAGGGGAAGTACAGGAGGGTCCTGCAGACTCAGGCTGTGTCTGAGCAGCTCACAGGGGAGGATGCGTGCGTGCGTGCCTGTGTGTGAGCTTGTGTGTGTCTGTGTGTCCCCTGTGTGTGGTGTGCGCACGTGCGTGTGTGTGTGCCCTCGTATGTGCACTGTGTGTGTGTGCATGTAAGTGTGTGTGTATGAAAGGGGGGTCAGACTGTGTCCTAATGGGTTCATGGAAGGGGCCTGTGTGTGTATGCGCGTGCATGTGTGTGTACGTGCGCATGTGTGTTCGTGCATGTGTGTGTGCGTGTGTGTGTGAAGGGGGTTCAGGCTGTGTCCTGATGGGTTCATGAAAGGGGCCTTTGTGTGTGTGTTTGTGTACGCATGCATGTGTGTGCGTGCATGTGTGTGTGCATGTGTGTATGTGTGTGAAGGGGGTTCAGGCTGTATCCTGATGGGTTCATGAAGAGGGGCCTGTGTGTGTGTGTGTGTGTGTGTGCGTGCATGTATATATGCATGAGTGTGGTGTGTGCGATGCCTTAGGACTTTGGAAGATGTTGAAACTTTTTTCCCCACTACACCTGGCAGTGCTGAGGGGTTACTCTGGGTTCTGCACTCAGGAATCACTCCTGTCAGTGCTCAGGGAGCCCTATAGGATGCCAGAGGTCGAACCCGGTTTGGTCGAGTGCAAAGCAAGAGCCCTGCCCGCTGTGCTCTCACCCCAGCCCTTACGCTAGGACTTCTGAGCTCTCCAGAGCTCTCTCCCCACCAGCTCAGACACTGCTGGTTCGGAGCGGCTGTGTGGCCTGTTCTGTCGGGTCTCGGGAAAGGAACGAGCCTGACTCCTGCTTCACACCCGAGCGTGCCCTCTTGTTTGATTACTTACATACACACACTCGGGTGGGGGGCGCACCCTCTTAGCTTTTAATGACAGGCTCAGAAGTACTTGCTGAAGGGTCAAAATATATTCATCCTAATTGGCATAATGAATTATTAGCCGATATTTCCATTGTTGAAGTTTTATTTTTATTGCCAGCTAAAATTACTATTTTCTTTTGTATCACAAAACTCTTAAGTGGTTTGGTAAAATATGAAAACATCACAAAACTCCCCCGGAGAGGCAGCGCATACATATTGGAGTAATTTTTATTCCACTGAGTAAAAGATGGAGCATTTGGCTCTCCTATTCATTCTTACCTCAGCAGATTTTTTTGGACGTGGGTAATTGCCCTAACAGAGATGATTTTCCTCATCTTTACAGGGAAGTTTCTTGTGGAGTCATTTGTGCTTGACCCAAGACACGGCAGCTGGAGCCGGATCCTTAGCCACTCCGGGACGATAAGGTAGCTCAAGAGGGAGGGATATTTTCTCAGCAATCTGTGTGATTTTTCTGTCACTCTGAGGGAAAGCGCGAGGATTGTTTGTCCTCGCTGCTGATCAAACACGGAAGGGAACTTTCCCCTCGGCCATTGTTCCTGGTTTCTAGGATGCGTTTCAAGTTCCCGTTTCCTAACTCTTCCGGAGCGAGATCCTATTTCAATGAGAAAGGAAAGAAGTAGGTCGAAGGACAGAATCAGGACCGCCTCCTTCAGAGACCCCAGCCAAGGTTGCCGGGTTGCTGGCGAGCCCCCGGCTGGCATGTCCAGAGGGAGACATCTGCCTGGACTAGGGTGTCCTGTGGGGCCGTGAGAGGTGCTCTGACTTCCTGGGCCAGGGGGGAGACTGAGGCCCAGCGCGCAGAGCCAGCGCGAGTGCGGGGCTGAGGGAGGAAGAGGGGAGGCGGCTTGGGCGGGTGGGCTGCAGGGGAGGGCTCTGACGCTGAGGGCGCGGGGCCGGCACAGCCGTGCTCAGGTCTGTAAGTCATCCCTTTTCTAGGGACAGCCGCTGTCCCGGGGAGGGCGGGAGGAAGGGGCACCTGTCCCTCTCAAGCGGCCTCCCTGTCCCCACGTCCCGTCTCCCCCTCCCGCACACCGTCTAGCGTCCCTCACCAGCTCCGAGTGTAGAGCCTCACGTTCCACGCTGAGAGCCAGAACTGTGGGCCGAAAGATCCAGTTCTCCCGGACACTCTTTGGGGCTGAGCTTCGTCTCGAGGCTTCAGTTCTTCAGGGTCAACACGTCCCAGCTGGCCTTTCCGCAGGCTCTGCCCGGTCCTCGGCCCAGTCTCCGTCGAGCCCCCAAAGCCCACACCCTGCTCTCACTAGGTCCAGCCACTCAACCGTCCAGTGCCCTGGACGCCACCTTCAGGACCTTGGTTTAGAGCCCGCTGTGGGGACGTCCAGGTAGAAGCTCACACAACCCACGTCACCCCGTTTCCTCTTGGGCTGGTGCTGGTCACTGAGTGAGCTTGCCGCTGCAAGGGCCATTTCATGCTTCCCTTTCTTTGGTTATTTTCTCTAGACCCCTAATGCAGTGGTTCACTTTTCTATCGCTACATAGCAGACTACGCCCTAACTCGGAGACTCCCAGGGCTGTGTGCTCTGCTCCTGGCTTGGGGACGAGTCCAGGGCTGGGGTTCAAGGGTAGGGCCTGTTCTCGGTACCGTGCGGTCGTGGCTCTGCACTGAGTAGACGTGCATGCGGGGCTCCGGCTGCTTGAGTTGGCTTCCCTCGGTAAGACTCACTGCACGTCTGCCCCTGGGGCTGCCACTGGTTGGGGTGTCTCAAGTCCCTGCCGCCTGGTTTCTCACCTGGAAGATGGCTCGTCCCAGGCTCCCTTGTGGCCCCTCAGAACAGCCAGGAGAGACAAGGAGCTACAAGGTCTCTGTAGGTCTAGCCAAGGGTGTACAAGGTCACTTCTGGGATAGGTTTAGAAGGCCAAAGATAGTTCTAGAAAGTCAAACCAAGTGATAAGGACATCCATAATTTAGAGGGAAAGGAAATGAACTCTCCTCCTGATGGGGATAACAGATGAGTCCGGGCAAGAGAATGTGGGGTGGCGTTGGTGGGGCATAGAGAGGTTCCACAGACCCGGCCCAACACTGCTTGTGGATGGCTGGGTGGATGGATCATAGGTGAGAGTGTGGATGGATGGATGGATGGATGGATGGATGGATGGAAGTAAAGATGGACAGATGGATGGATGAAAGTAAGGATGGATGGGTGGCTGGATGGATGGATGATTGGATGGATGGATGTAAGGATGGGTGGATGGATGGATGGAAGTGTGGATGGATGAATGGTTAAATGGACAGGTGGGTCAGTGGCTGGATGGATAGGTAGATGGTTGAATGGATGAATGAAGACAGATGGGTCCATGAATATATGGGTGGGTGGGTGGATAGACGAATGGAAGATGGATGGATGGGAGCATAGGTGGTTGGGAGGATGAGTAGGTAGGTGGGTGGATGGGTAGATGGGTGGGATGGATGGAAGAATGAAAGGATAGACTTGGATAGGGTGGGGGGATCACTAACCAGAAATTTTGGTCCTGAGGTTGCTTACCATGAATTACTTGACCTAGTACTTACACAGTACCTCTCTTATCCAGGTTTCCTTCCCTGTGAAATGGAGGCTGAAGACTAGATGCAGTCAAAGGCTTTGCCTGAGCTAAACTTTATGATTCTATACCTATTCATCATATTGTGCCACAGGTAGCAATAATTGCTCACTACTTGCTTTCTCAAAATAACTTGATTCATCCATGGGTGCACATTGTTAAGAAAAATTCATGTTGGTGCTCATTTCATGGGAACATCCCAAATGGTATTTTATTGTTAGTCAGCCAGCTAGAAGCAAGAACATGCCCGTAATAAGCATTCTCTCGCTCTGTTTTTTTTTGTATTAATGGTTCCTTTGAAATGACTATTAAGACTTTCTATTTAACACTATTAAAAATATAATCCCTGTCCTGAAATACAATGTAGAATATATGGGCTTCCTCTTCATTCATTCCCCTTAATGGAGGTAGTTTGGAAAATATTGTTGGGTGCTTAGAGAAGATTAGATTTGCTTAGAATTGTACTTACCTTGCAAAATATATTCTTTCAACTCTTTTCAACTTGGACTCTGTTTGGTATAAATCAAATAAAACATGTCAACCTGTGAATTTGCAAAGGCTTAATTGCCAGGTATCAAGTCAGTTACTTCCTTTGCACACTGAAAATAATATTTAATCTTTCAAACCCCTGCAAGATCTTCAAATTACACAGTAGGAATGAGTGGAATTACATAAATACTGTTTGGGTTTTAGTTTTCCAATTCCTTCTTTGATATGGAACAGTATAACAGCTATTGATCGCCCTGCCCCCAACTTTCTGGTCCTTGTCGATTCATTACGGTCCAAGGAGGCCCTGGACGGTGGAGGCACGGCTGGGAATATGCCCAGGGCTTGAAGGTCCTGTTTTGCCTTGGTTCTTTCAGATAATTAGTCTTTTGATATCCTTCCTCAATTAGGCTCCTTCTCTGCTTTCAGACTGGTTTGATTTCGGTGGCATTTCTTTTATAGGCTCCCCTATGGGAAAAGGTATTAATAAACCTTGAAAGAGGATCAGATGCAACACATTCACACGCATCCTTCTGTTGGGCAAGACGAAGAGCTGTGTTAAAATGAGCCACTTGGTCCTGTGTAGGGAACGGCTTATAAAACCAACCGAGTGATGCATGTCTTGCTTTAGGACATGACCAAACAGCTAAAAATACAGAGCATTAAAAAGGGAGGACAAAGGATTCCGGCACAGGTCACATCCTGAGAGGAGAGAGTTTGTGGGGGAGGCAGAGGTGGTGGATGGAAGAGAATGGGGGTGACGTGGGACTGTGAGTCAAGGGGTCACGGTAGCAGCTGCCACATCCCGTGTCGGAGTCACTGCCGCTGCAGATTTAGAACACGAAGACCTCATGTTGCAGTAATGCGGCAGGACTTGCATGGGGTGAGCTCTCGAGGTAGGAGGTGGAGGTGTTGAAGGAACGGACTTAGCGTTCAGATGTTTTTCTAGACAGCTAATAGCGTTGGCTTAATTCCGTGAAGAATGTCCCTGTATTATGTACGGCTTACTTATTACATGGTAATCCTTATTGTTATTTTATTTATAATCTTTCGACTTCCAGAAAGGATTTGGAGCAGCTTATAGGAGAAGGCCACGTGCAATGACCTCCCCCAACCGCCCCGCGGAGAGGGAAGGCGAGAGAGTGGGTCGGAATCTCAGCGCTAAAAGTGGGGGGAAAAATAAAATTTTTTTCCACAGCCTTCCCCAAAGGAACTTATGAGCAATCCAGGTGATTTTTGGGAAACAAATGAAAGCAATTTAATAATCACATTAGAGAAAACTGTGAGTCGTGATTGGAGACGACATCCCCACGCTCAGCACCAGGTTCTCCGAGTGAGCACGCTTCCTTCTAGCTTTGGCCCTGGAACAGACATGAACAGCTTGCTGTCAGGGCAAGCCCATCTTCTGAAGTCAGGATTGTTTCAGCCCTCGAAAGAGGCCTTCGCCACCGCAGAGGTCAGGGCCAGGAGGATCCCGCCATGGTTTGGCAGCCTGCCCCACGTGCTGGGGGAAAGGCAGCGGGGATGGAGAAGGGACCACTAAGTCAGTGACGGCTGGAGGGGTCGCCCGGGGTGGGAGATGCGTGCTGAGAGTAGACTAAGGGCCCAGCATGGGCCTCTCAGGCTCTGTATTGCAACCACCGTTCTCCAAATTAGAAAGCGGGTAAGAAGGAAAGTGCCTGCCACAGAGGCAGGGGCTGGGGCGGGGTGGGGGTGGCGGGAGGGAGACTGGGGACACTGGCGGTGGAAAATGTGGGCTGGTGGAGGGGTGGGTGCTCAATCGTCATATGACTGAAATGTAATGATGAAAGTTTGTAACTATCTCATGGCGATCCAATAAAATTTATTAGAAAGAAAGAAAGAAAGGAAGGAAGAAAGAAAGAAAGAAAGAAAGAAAGAAAGAAAGAAAGAAAGAAAGAAAGAAAGAAAGAAAGAAAGAAAGAAAGAAAGAAAGAAAGAAAGAAAGACAGGGGCCTTCGCCTACTCAAAGACCTTTGCTTGACCGACTTCTTTTGCTGATCATGTTTCCGGGAGGTTGTGAGCTAAGGGCCACATGTGACTGTGCGTGTTGACACTGTCCCCTCACGGACATAGCAGGGCCCCGAGGCGACCAGCGTCCAGGGGCTTTGCTCCCGGCTACGCAGTGGTGGAATAGTGCACGTGACCTCCGCACCACTGACCTCCTGCACGGTGTGAATCCTGGGTCAATCTCAGATGTGTGTTGGTGAGAGACAGTGACAAGAACTTACCTGTCCTTTTCATCTAAATCTGACCATTCCAGGCCTGGCTGTGCGACGTGTGCTGAATCCAGGCCCAGGAGGGCCGGGCGTGGCTTGTTTATGCTCTTCTGATCGGGGGTGAGGTCAGTCCGTGTGGACTGGGCACCGTGTAGACCAGCTTCTGCAGGAGACCCCCAGAGAAGGCCCCACGCGGTGACAGGTCCTGCCGGTGAGCTGCGACAGGCTTTCTGGGCGTCACGCGGGTGTTGGAGGGGCTCCTGCGTCCGGCCTGCCCAGCGCAATTCTTGATCTTGGTTTATCATGAAGTCCCCAGAGGTCCCAGTGCTGAAGATGGGGCTGAAGACGCTTTAGTCACTGAGGTTCTGTGCGGGGGTCGTTTGATACCCGGGTAGATCCACCCGGGTGTGGGAGATGCAGGGCCTGGGCATACGATACCTGGGGACACCTGGGCACTTATTAGTGATGCAAGCTTGGGCAGTCGCTTAATCTCTCTAAAGTGCTGGGTGTTCCCCATCCCCGGCCTCCCCCTGGCAAAATTAGAATAACAGTACTTAACCTTACATTGTAATTATTTTTTCTTTTCTTTTTTCTTTTTTTTTTTTTTTTTTGCTTTTTGGGTCACACCTGGCGATGCTCAGGGGTTCCTCCTGGCTCTGCACTCAGGAATTACTCCTGGTGGTGCTCGGGAGACCATGTGGGATGCTGGGAATCGAACCCGGGTCTCTCTGGCCCTGGTGATTATTGATTTTTGGTGGGAAGCTGCACAAGCCGTGCTCAGGGCCATTGGGGGGGACTCAGGCCATGGTCCCTGCAGAGGAGTAGGGGGAGGAGGGGGAGAGAGCAGCGGTAGGAGCACCCTGCAGGGCCCCTTCCCGGTGACGCGGGCCCTGCTGGTTCCTCTCCCTCGTGCCGCCCTCCTGCCTCCACCTGAAGTCAAGACTTCGTACTTACTCGCCGTCTATCTTGCTTTTATCTGTGCTTCAAAATTATCCTTCTGTAAAACGATCGGTGGCTTTGCTTCTCCACGTTGTCTTGGGCCCGTTTGGGCATCTAGATGCTTCACACCACAAGTGTCACGCCGGGTTCTGCATCAAAACCACTCCTGAGGGTCCAGCGCGGCCGGTTTTCTCTCGTCTCAGGACCCGAAATCAGAGCGTCTCAGACAGCGGCCCGACACCCGCTGCTGGCGAGGGACGGTCGTGCTGGGTGCAGAGCAACGGACTCAGAGGACTGAGAGGATAGTTACGGAACTATTCACGGCAGCAAACAGCTCTCTCTCTCTCCCTCTCTCTCTCCCCCTCCTCTCTCTCTCTCTCTCTCTCTCTCTCTCTCTCTCAAAGCTTTTTACTGAATCACCATGAGATAGACCCTTACGAAGCTGTTCACGATTGGGTCTCAGTCACACAGTGCTCCAACACCCATCCCTCCACCAGGGCACATTTCCCAGCACCGGTGTCCCCGGGTTCCCTCCTGTCACCTCGACCCCACCCCAGCCTGCAGGCACTTTTCTTCTCTCTCCCTCCTCTCTCTCTCTCTTCCTCTCTCTTTCTCCCTTTCTCTCTCTCTCTCTCTCTCCCTCTCCCTTTCTCTCTCTCCCTCTCTCTCTCCCCCTCCCTTTCTCTCTCTCCCTCTCTCTCTCCCCCTCCCTCTCTCTCTCCCCCTCCCTTTCTCTCTCTCTCCCTCTCTCTCTCCCTCTCTCTCTCCCTCCCACTCGCTCTCTCTCCCTCTCTCTCTCTCTCCCTCCTTCTCTCCCTCTCTCTCTCTCCTCGGCATTGTGGTTTGCAATCTTGATACTGAAAGGTTATCCAGAATATCCCTTACCTACTTTTCACCCTCAGATCTCGTCCAGCGTGATCCTTCCCAGCTATTACTGCCATACCGGTCTCTTCCCTGTCTTACCTTCCCTCCGCCCCACGCAAGCTTGCGGTTAGTCAACAGCTCTCTGTACTGACTCTGTGACTGTCGTAGAAGATTCTAGAAAAGGGCTAATGTTTCTTAGAACTGTCTCTGCTGTAACTTGAGTTCAGAACCTTAAAACTTCTGGGCATTTGCAAAGCTGTATTTCCATCGTCTGCAGATTTCAGTCCTACTTTTGCTAGCCTGCTTTTGAGACGCCAGCTGGTGGTTTATCTTAGAGAGAGGGGATGAAAGGCACGGGCGGGCGCTGTCGCAGACCCTGCCCTGTTCCCTGGCCCCGCCTTCGGGACGCCTCTGGGCCCAGCTGCCCCCACAGGGAACTCTGCAGCTGGCACCCTCTGAGGTGTGTTATTTGGTTCAAAGGGCGGGAGTCCCCCCCTTGTCCCCCTTCTCTCTTGTCTGCTGGGCAGGAAGACAAGAGCGAGGGCTGTGGAGTGGGTCAGTAGCGGTGCAAGGGCCTCGCGCCTGTGGGGCCCTGGGCCCTGTCCCAGCCCCTGCGGAGCAAAGGGAGAGGTGAGCATGTGTATGAACCCCTACTTGCTCAAATGCGCCCAAGACAACGGGTCCCCAGAGAACACCTCTCCGGGGGTCCCCTGAGGGCACTGTCTACAGTGCTCACTGCCCGGAGCCAGACCCTTCACATCCCCCTGGGTTCTAGTCCCGGCTCCTCCACTTCCCAGCGATTCCGGCCCGCGCAGGCCACAGCACCTGTTTTCCCATCTGTGAAATGGGGCTGCCGAGAAGCAGAGCAGACTGCGTCCTGAGGACACGGCGCCTGCGCTCTGACCCGGGACAGACGGAGCCCGAGGCCAGCCTCCCTGGAGGGTTCGGCTTCTGTGGATCCGGAATCTGGGCGCAGCCAGGGAGGGCGTGGACCTACGGCTCTGGGCGTCTCGCTTGCAAGTTCACCTGGTGGCACTTCCAGGCTGGCCGGGGGCTGCCGCAGGCACCTGGCGGCGGTGGCTCTTGGCAGGGGAGGGGCTCCTTGTCCTCTGGGCGACCCCGGGGGCAGCTCACTCCTGGAGCTTGTCCCCAGGCCTGGCAGGGCCGCCCAGGATGCAGCCAGAGGGGCTTTGTAACCGGAGCCGGGAGCTGGCCGCCCGTCCTTCCCCGTCCTCCTCCTGCGAGCGTGACTCACCCGCCCGGCCTACTCGGGGGTGAGGGAAGGGACACGCGGGCCAGGGGCCAGGGGCCCGGCAGGCGCGGCCCGGGCAGGGGGGCCCTGGCTGCTCTCCGAGGGGTCTGTTCCCAGCGCCCCCCGTGCTCTGGGCTCCGTGACTCTCCGGCGCAGGACGTGGCTCTCCCTGGAAGGCGGAGAGGCCCGTGTCCAGCGTGCTGCGAGGCCGGGTCACTCCTGCAGGGCAGCGGGGCCCCTGCGTGCGGCCCACCGGGCAGCCTTCGGCCCTGGGCTCCGCTTCAGCTTCTCCTGCTCAGTCCCCCCCTCTGGCCCCTGACCCCCGCGTCCTTGGGGTTGCCAAGGCCAGAGGCTGCGTCCCCCCCCCCCCCCCCGGCTCCGGTGCCCCCTGAAGCGCTTGCCCACGCCGGCTTGTGCCGAAGACTCCGGAGGGGAAGGACCCACTTCGTCACTGCGTCTTAGCGGTGGGTCCCCAGAAAGGCAACGGCAGAGTGGGCTGCCGCGGGGGCTGGGGCGACTCGGGCCGGCCCCAGGCTGGTGGCCCGGCCTGCTCGTGGACGGTCCGCCCCACGGCTGGCCGGTGATGTTTCCAAGAGCCCTGCCCGAACAGCCCGGGCAGCGCCTGTGCCTCTGTGGGGACCCCGGGACGCTGCAGGGGACGGTGCGGGACAGACCCAGCTCCCGCCCGCCCGCGTGCCGCCTCTGATTTCTCAAATAAAGTAAAAAAGTCCTAACCACCCCGAGATACAGTTACAAAGTGTTCGTGGTCGGGTTTCAGACATCGTGTCCCCACACACCCACCCCTCCGCCAGGACACATTCCCCCGACCAGGGACCCCGGTTCCTCCCCCAGCCTGTCTCCATGGCAGGCACTTTTCTCCCCTCTCCTTCCCTCTCTCTCTCCCTCCTACTCTCCCTCTCTCCCTCTCCCTCTCCCTCCCTCTCCTCTCTCTCCCTCTCCCCCTCTCTCTCCTCTCTTTCCCTCTCTCTCTCCCTCCTACTCTCTCTCCCTCTCCCTCTCCCTCCCTCTCCTTCTCTCTCCCTCTCCATCTCTCTCCTTCTCTCTTTCCCTCTCTCCCTCTCTCCCCTTCTCCCTCTTTCTCCTCCTACTCTCTCTCCCTCTCTCCCCCTCTTTTTCCTTCTCTCTCTCTCCCTCCTACTCTCTCTGTCTCTCTCTTCCTCTCTCTCCCTCTCCCTCCTTCTCTCTCTTCTTCTCTCTCCTTCTCCCTCTCTCTCTCCTTCTTTTTCCCTCTCTCCTCTTCTCCCTCTTTCTCCTCCTACTCTCAGTCTCTCCCTCCCTCTCTCTCTCCTTATCCCTCTCTCTCCCTCCTACTCTCTCTGTCTCTCTCTCTCTCCCTCTCTGTCTCCCCCCTTTCTCCCTCCCCCTCCTCTCCTTTGGAGCGTTGTGGTTGTCCATGCAGGTCATCATGTTTGTTCCTTCACCCCCTCCCGGCATGCAGTTCTCCCCCAGAGTGATCACCTCCAACTGTCTTCGCCACAGTGGCCCCTTCTCCAGCCGACTGACCCCCCCACCTGAGCAGGCTCCCAGCTGTGGCCAGTCCTCCTGGCCGTGTCCCTACCGCCCCTGGGGATTGGTCTCATGGTGTTTTTGTTGTTTTCAGGTAGGGGTGGGCGCTCTGGGCAGGCCCGCGAGGCTGGTGAGTGACTGAGCCCACCGGGCCGGGTTGAGGGTCGCATGCCGCCCTTCTCGTTCCCACTGAGACCTGGGCCGTGGGCCACACGGTGACAGGTGCCGAGCGCCGGGCCAGGCTGGGGGCTGTGCTCGAGAGGCAGAGCCGGGCCTCTCCCTGGGGCAGGCGGGAGGCCGGTGATGAGGGTCCGGCCTTTAGTCACGCTCGGCCCCCGGCCCTTGAGGCTGGTCTCCTGGTCCTCAGCTACACGAAGGGTATTTTTGGGAGTGGGACGGGGAAGCCACATGTGGTGATGCGAGGTATCATCCCAGGGGTGCTCGGGGTGCAAGTGCTCAGGTGGAGAGACGGGACATGGGCGAAGGCACTTGTCTTGCATACAGAGTCCCCCCCTTCAGTTCCCACCAGGAGGGATCCCCGAGCACAGAGCCAGGAGTAAGCCCTGAGCACTGCCGGGTATGGCCCCACGCCAACCAAGTGACAGGAGCCCCTTCTTGAACCCAGGTCTCACGCACGCGGGCTGCACGCTGCTGACCCATGGCGCTGTCCCTCGAGGGGCGGGACTGCAGTGGGCGCTGCCTGGAACCCCGGGGTCCCGTCCAGCCCGGCGCCACGCTGGGCTCCTGTTCTGTCGCTTCACCCGCCGCCCTGCCCCACGCCCCTCTGTCCTGGGGGGGGGCAGGCCCAGGCGCCCTGGCCCCGGGGCGGGGCAGAGCGCCCCTCTCTGACGGGGCTGCAGAGTTTCCGGAACTCGCCCCCACTTGGCCTCCGTGGTGTTGGAGCCGTGCGTGCCGGGAGCTGGCCGAGCCGTTGTCGAGTCGGGAGCAGTGGGGGGCGCAGGGCCGAGGGCCTCTCGCCACGCCCTCCTTGGGCTGCAAGGGTGCCGTTTCCCAGGGGTCGGAGGGCATGTCCGTGGGAGTCTCCGGGGGCAGCAGGCGCAACCTTCCCCCTCCGCTGAGCACGGGGGGGGGGGGGGCTCCCTGCTCACGCACACAGGCCTCCCGAGGACGCCCCGCGGCTTCCCGAGACTGCGGCCACACGAGCTCCCGCTGCAGCCGGTCAGCGACAGGCGCGGGCCTCGTGACTCAGGCGGGCGTCAGGTGCGGCTGGCTCAGGCTGCCGCCCAGCTGCCCCACTCGTGTGTCAGCATGACTCAGCCCCGCAGCAGCCGGCATGAGGCCCGTGTGCACGGCCGAGTGGGAGGGGCCCGGGCAGCCTGGAAGTGGCCGAGTGTGGCCTCCCGCTCAGGCCGCCGGCAGAGTCACTGGCTCATCACCTACCCGGTGCTGTGTGCAGGCGTGTATGCACACGTACATACGTGAGCATGCAAATGAACCCATGCATATACGTGTGTGCACGCACAAGAGTGTGTGCACACGTACACCGTGAGTCCAAGTACATATGTGAGTATGCACGGACATGTATGCTTCACCTGTGCGTGCATGTACATGCATATCTGTATATGTGCACACAAACTTATGTATATGTATGGGTGAGGGCACATTACAGATGTGTATGCGTGTGCACACAGCACGTGTGAAGGTATGTGAGCATGGGCACATGTACGTGTGTGCATGTGTGTGTAAGTGTGCACGTGTGTGCATGCAGGGGGATTCTGAGGGATTTTTATTCCCTTCTTATCATTGTCTGCTCAGCACATTCTGCAGTAAACACATTCTGTGTCCTTCCCTGTTGGAAATGATGTATTTATTATTTTTCAATGACGATGATTACACGGTCCAATACTCTATGTGAAAATGATCGTACCCCAGGACTCTGCTGAGAAATCCCTAACATCTCTGAGGAAGCGGCCAGGCCTCTTCCGGCGGGGCCAGACTGCTCTCGGCCCTCGGGACGGGCGTGTGGACGGTTGACTCACTTTCGTTACAGGGATGAGGTTAGGAGTTCCCCGCAGACAGAGGCGCCCTGCAGAGGCACGCAGCTGTCACACGGCCCAGGAGCTGAGGACACCCGTGACACTGGGCTCCAAAGGCCCAGGATGGCAAACGGGTGGCCACACAGGCAGCGGGAAGGCCACCTGCCTGCACGCCTGCACGTAGGAGCCTTGAGCACGTTGGCCGTAGCGTGAAGACATGCCCCATGTAATTGATTAAAATTCAAACTAAGTATCTCCAGAGCCCCAACGAGTACCATCCTAGAACCTAGCACCCTAGAACCTAGCACCCTAGAACCTACCATCCTAGAACCTAGCTCCCTAGAACCTAGCTCCCTAGAACCTAGCATCCTAGAACCTACCACCCTAGAACCTAGCATCCTAGAACCTACCACCCTAGAACCTAGCACCCTAGAACCTACCATCCTAGAACCTAGCACCCTAGGACCTAGCACGGAAGCCCACGCACTGTCACTGTGGTCTAAAATCCCAATTCCATCCAGTGGGCTAAGGCGTGTCTTATACCACTGCGTGTGCTTCTTGCTCAGGTTGGCGACGGCCTCGCCTGACAGCACAGCCACGTGCCCGGTTCTGGGGCAGGAAGTCTAAAATTAAGGTGTCTTTGGGAGGCTTTCTCCCGGGGCCTCTCCTTGGCTTACGGACGGCTGCCGTCCCCCCACGCCCTCCTGCCATCTGCTCTCTGCACGGCTGTGTCCCCGTTTCTGCTTCCCGACACTCCAGCTCTACCGGGTGCGCCCGCTCTGCGGGCGACGCCTTCGCCTGCTCCCCGAGTCCCCGCCGAGGGCCTGCGCTGAGCCGCCGGCTCCTGGGAACGCACAGGGATCTGGCCGTGGCAGGGAGCTCTCCGCTTCCTCGACCAGGAACCTCTCCCCCTCCCAGAGGCCCTCCCAGCATCTTTGTTTAGCTCTCGTCCTGCAGGGAGAAACATTGACAGAAGTGAAATATAAATGTCTTTATGCATCCCTCCCTTGGCGCTCACACAAGCATGTTACATTTCTTTAAAGAATCACTTGACATTATGAGAAAAAAAAACTGTTTTGGGGGTTCTGGAACGATTTCACCTTTGGCTATTTGCAATTATCACACGGGCTTGTGTAAACCCACCAGTATCAAGTTAAAAGAAAATCAGATCAATGGTTGGAAAAATCAAAACAGATGCTCATTAGATTCGTCTAAGTTCGAATTAACTCCACCTTTCACATTCTGTGGGAATCGGGTTTAACATCTGCAGAACAAAGCAAATACATTTAATTCATCACAGCCTCCAGTTTATAGCTCAAATTTGGCCTCTCTGATCTATTATATTTGTCCTAAGAAGCTAAGGAAGTGAGTTATAAAAACAGAGAAACTAGAAATATTAATTTTTCTTGTCCAAGGTAATTCTCCTACTTAAGTTTCGCCCTGTGCAGGCCAGGGAAGTGTCTGCTGCTGGTGCCGAACGCTGTCCACTGTCAGCTACACGCCAGCCTGGCTCCCAGCGCCCATCAGGAAGTCAGTTGTTAGACACTCTCAGGAAACTCTCCCATAGGAATCAGGCTGTGGGGACGGCTCCTCTCCTAGCCCGCCCGCAAACCCGCCTTACCTCCCGTTACACCAAGCCTGGCCATGCGGGGGTGAGACACAGCTGACTGCAAACTCGGGAAGACCTGGCCTCGGAGGAAAGGGGTGTCCCGGGGGCGCTGGGGGCGTGAGTCTTCTCGTGCGTCCTGGTGGCAAAGCTGGTCCAGGAGGGATGAAATTCTGGGGAGTGTCCTGCTGAGTGGGGCGGGTCCAAAGGGGAGGGACAAATGCAGCCGTCTCTTAGGTGGGATGCAGGGACACACAGGGCCAGGTCAGAGGAGGGAGGGCAATTGCCATGCATGAGGCAGATCCGGGTTTGATCCCTGGCACCACCGGGGCGATTCCCGAGTGCAGAACCCGGGTAAGCCCCGGGCGCCGCGGAGTATTACCCAGAATCCACCGCTGCCACTCACAGAGGCGCAGGAAGGAGCAACCAACGGCCAGAGGCCACAGGGCTGGACGCTCGGTCCAGAGAGCTGAGTCTGGGGGTGGGCAGAGAGGGCTGGGGACAGGGGCGGGAGAGGAGGGGGCGCCGGGTCAGGCGCCGGAGCTCCGGCTGCACGGAGCTGCTCTGAGCCGTGTTGGAAACAAGCTGTTTGCCCCCTGGCTCCGCCGGGTGTGACCCCCGGGCTGAACGCAGCAGGGTGGAGTGGAGGCCGAGACCAGCTTACAGGAGGCTGGGGTGTCCCTCTCACGGCGTCTTCCAGGGTTCACTTGCCCGTGTCCTTCCCCCACATCTCCCAAACCCGCCCATCCTCCCGTTTTTGCTGCCTCTGAGTAACTAGGCCCCCACCCCTTGCCCTTCCGCTCTCTGGAAGGGTCTAGAGCCACAGGGCCTTTACCTTCTCAGCTGCCTGGGGGTGAGCATAGCCGCTGGCCGCTGGTGGGTAATGAACTGACCCGGGGTCTGCTGGGGACCCCAGCTGGGGGTGGAAGTGGCATGAGGTGAATGAAGAGGCAGCAGCAGCCTGGGGTAGCGCCCCGCCCCCCCAGCTCGTGATCAAGCGGCCTCGGAAGAGCGTATTTTGGGACCTGGCGTCTCTGAGCAGCAGTGAGTCTGGGTGCTAGCGGCGCGTTCCCGAGGCCTCTCCACAGACGTCTCGGCTGAGAATAGCAGCCCGCCCCGCGTCCCCGGGAAGCAAGTGGGGCAGGATTTCCCCGGAAGCCAAGCTACAGAGGGAGGCGATTAGAAAAGAGAGAGACGGAGAGGAGAATAAACAGTAATTTAAAAAGCTTAGCACTCACTTGCGCAGAAGAAGGAGCTAAACCGGGCAGCCCCCCGGTCCACCCTGGTCTGCACCCACACCGGGAGCTGCCCCCGCCCCAGCAGCTCCTGGGGGCTCCAGCCCCTCCCCCCCCCCGCTCCGTCCACCCTGTTCTGAAGAGGTTCCTGCAGAGAATGAACTTTGCTCTTGGACAATGCAAGGGCCGACAGACCCTTTGTGCCGCGGCCTCTGGCCGGGTTCTGGGCAGGAGGGGTCCGGGAGCATGAAGCAGGAGGGGGGGTCGTATGTAAGGGGGGCGTCCCTGGGCGTGAGCCTGTGCAGCCCTCCTACCCAGACCCTCCCTGGGGCAGATGCTCTGTACCAGCCCCTGGGTGGTCCCAGCCTGCAGGGCCCACCGCTTCCAGCCAGACTTCAGTGACCCCCGCCAGCCCCTCTGGGCCCGAGACTAGACCCCAGAGATTCCTAAGGCCCCGCGGGCACAGCCCTGAGGCAACGCAGAGCCTCCCGGCAAGAAGCCGCTCTGCAAACGCCCGGGCAGCTACTCTCAGTAGCAGGGGCAGCCTCAGGACCTGAGGTCCACGCGTCCCGTCCTGCGGCTTCTGTCCCCCCAGTGGGTAGAGGGTCACCCGAGGCCCATCGACCCCACGTGTCTACTGAGCGGGTCTGGTTGACCGAGCCTGGCACGACCCCCGTGGTGCCCGGCGTGTGGGCAGAGTGGGGGGAGGGTGGCTGGCGTGCGGGTGGGCCTGGACTTCCTGTCCGCTCTGCTGCTTGGACATCCTTGTTTAAAGATACAGGGAAGTTTCATTGAAACTGGCATCATTAAGAACACTGACTTACTCGAGCAGGCGCCAGTAACGTCTCCAGTCGTCCCAGCCCTGGGATTTTAGCAGCCTCTCCTTACTCGTCTTTCCCAACGACTGGAGGCTCTTTCAGGGTCAGGGGAATGAGACCTGCTATTGTTACTGTTTTTGGCACATCGAACATGCCACAGGGAGCTTGCCCGGCTCTCTGAACAATGGGATGACAGTGACACAGTGATATTATTATCATGTATGTATTATTATGTATTAATATGTATGTATCAGCGAGAGCATGCCGCCCGCACGGCAGAGCCTGGCAAGCTACCCCTGGCGTACTCGATATGCCAAAAGCAGTAACAACGATGGTCCTCATTCTCCCCTGATGCTGAAAGAGCCACCAACATGCCATTGGGCTACGCTAGCACATGACAGGGACGAATGGAGACATTACTGGCACCCGCTCAAGCAAGTCGATGAACAACAGGATGACAGTGATACAGTGATAATTAAGAACAAAAGTACATAGGGGTCACTGCAGCTTATCCTTAGTTTTTGCATTTCCCAGGCTAGTGAACACAACCTGAAACACAGTTAGTCTCCTGCTGGCCCAGGAGACAGCGATTCCCTGAGTAGTAAAAGTATTAATATTCTAGAAATCTGAAGAGAAAGCGCTTCTCCCACAGGTGTGGGGTGGCAATCTCCGTCCCTTGGAAAGCTGACCGTGGCCAGTCCAGTTGGACCAGCTTTTTAGCAGGGGCAGCGGTTCCTCATACTGACCTGGAGTTATTACCCAAACCCCAACACGCCGATCAGACTCACTTCAACACAGACCAATCTTATTTAAACCAGGGCTGTCCAGCAAAAGTATGTTGTCAGCCACCGCTGGCCTGAATTCCGGTGACCCGTGGGATTCAAGACGGTTCACGTAAAAGAGTCTCGCACATCTGTCGACTGTTACTTCTGGTTGTGGAGGTCAGCTCCACACGCCCTTCCCAACGGAGGTACTTCTTGGGCGTCTCCGAGTACTCCCTCTCCCAGGCGTCGGCGTGAGAGAACCCACAGCCTCACCCGACTCTCACCCAGACGCGAGACTCGGCCGGGTCTCACGCTCGCCTCCCTCCGGCACGGGGCAGACCCCTCCCTGCCCTTGTCACTGTCGCACCCCCCAGCCCGGTTCCTTGGCCCCTGACACGAAGGGTCCCGTCCACAGGCTGACGTCTGGGACAGCGCCTCACGTTGGGGCAGGCGGCCCCTGGGGCTGGTGTGGTGCGTGTGGCACCCAGGGCAACGCGTGCCGAGCTACGGCTCTTTCACCACAGGAAGTCGCGATGCTTTGTCTCCTTGTCACTCCAGGCCGGGCCGGCAGCGAGGAGAGACTTCTCTGCACCCCTCTACCCCCTGCTCGGCCAACCTAGACTCTACCCTGCCTGCCTCATCTTCCCCGCAGCAAATCCAGGGGAGGAGGCGGGGGCCAAACGCTCCCGACCCCTCCCCGGGCCTGGCTCCGCAGGGCGGCCCTGTGTGTGGTGTCCCCCCCTTATACAGGGTACACATTCACTGTCGTAAGAGAATGAACCAGCGGTACTGGGCGGCATGCTTGGTGCGTCTCTGGTGGCGCGTGGGCACAACCCTTCCCCTGCTGGCGGGGCCGGGAGTCCTGGGTATTGGCGAGCACTTTTCTCAGAGCAGCCTCTGTGCCTTTCACATGGCATCATCTTCTAGAGTCTGGCGACGAGCCACGTGATCAGAGAGAAGCTGGTGGATGAACCCAAGGAGGGTCGGAGAAAAGTCGCTGCTGTCCTATTTATTAACAAAGCAATTACAACATCGCAAGGTTTGGTCCTAAAGTGTCGCCGAGGGGAAAGAGAAGGTGACTCTCAGCAGGGGCCGGCGCAGAGTTCTTAAACGTGGGCGGGTGGGCGTGGCAGGTGGCTGGAGCGGAGCCCCACGGAGCCCCAGACCCTGGAGGAAGGCAAGACTCAGGCGCTCTCACGGGCTCTGCAGGCCGCGTGCAAGCGTGATGGGGTGGAAAGGAGTAGGACTTAGCACTGAGTCTGCTCAGAGGATTTCAAGCTGGAGATGGACCAGCACCCGGGTCAAACACGCAACCTCTCTAGGGGAGAGGTTCAGCTTTCTGCTGAGAAGCAAATGAGAACCCTGTAGTTCGGCAGGACTCAGGATGCTAATAATAATAATAATAATAATAATAATAATAATAATAATAATAATAACAGCAACAATAATAACAACAGGGCTGGAGCGATAGCACAGCGGGTAGGGTGTCTGCCTTGCACACAGCCGACCCGGGTTCGATTCCTTGATTCTCTCGGAGATCCCGGCAAGCTACCGAGAGTATCTCGCCCGCACGGCAGAGCCTGGCAAGCTCCCCGTGGCATATTCGATATGCCAAACACAGTCACAACAAATCTCACAATGCACACGTTACTGGTGCCCGCTCGAGCAAATCGATGAGCAACGGGATGACAGTGAGAGTGAATTAATGAGTAATTACCCCTTCATTTATGCTATCTCATCTCCTCCTCCCTTTCCCTCTTCTTCTTCCTCTTCCTCTTCCTCTCCCCCTCCTCCTTCTCCTTCCCCTCCTCCTCCTCCTCTTCCATCTCCTCCGTTTCCTCTTCCTCCTCCTCTTCTCTCAAAACACAGAGTTCCCACTGTCAGGCTCACTGGGGAGTGAGTTGACTGACTGGAATGAAGGAGACTGGGGTGGACTTTTAAAGTAGCAAGAAATGTCCCACCAGGACTAGTGAGTGGGGTCCCCGCCCCCCCGCCCCCTGATGCTTCCTGGACTGGCTTGGGATGCAACCCGGGATCAGTTGTACCCGGAGCCAGATCAGTGCCTTCCCTGGGAGGACCCTGCGTTTAGGGAAGAGCGTGGGGCCTCAGGCCCAGCGAGCACTGGGCGGGGTCCAGCCGCACTGGAGCAGCCGTTTGGAACGGCGAAGCCATCCAGAGACCCTGAAATATCTCTCCCTTGGGAATGTGACCAGGATGGCATTTGTCCTGGGGCATCACACGGGAAAGGAAGATTTGTATACATGGGGGCATTATAGAATTAGGTATGGAAGGAGCCCTAAATACCCGAGAGACTTAATGGGCAAATTGCATGTTAGAAATACAGAGGATGCTACAAAATAATCAAAATTAGAATTATAAAGACCATGAAGCAAACTGCGGAAAGCATCTGGAAAAAGGAGGATTTCGGCAAACAATACTATAGCTAAGCTCAAATTGAATATGCGTGACCTAGTGCTGAGAAGGGGGCAGAGAGGGAGCGGGTGTGTGGCTGACTCCGCCTGTGACTCCGGGTGTGTCTGGGTGTAGAGGGGGCAGAGAGGGAGCGGGTGTGTGGCTGACTCCGCCTGTTACTCTGGGTGTGTCTGGGTGTAGAGGGCGCAGAGAGGGAGCGGGTGTGTGGCTGACTCTGCCTGTGACTCCAGTGTGTCTGGGTGTGGAGGGCGCAGAGAGGGAACAGGTGGGTGGCTGACTCCGCCTGTGACTCCGGGTGTGTCTGGGTGTAGAGGGAGAAGAGAGGGAACAGGTGTGTGGCTGACTCCACCTGTTTCTCTGGTTGTGTCTGTTCCAGCACGTGCACAGTCAGACCTCATTTGCTCGAGTCTAGTGGGATCCAGGGGTTTCTGGGCAATCTTGTCTGAAAGCCGCCCTCGCCCGACACTCGTACCCTGACCGAGGGGCTTCTGCCGACTGTGGTCTGCGACTTCTCTCCGCACTGAGTTCCCGCTCACCAGCCCCGTCTCATGGGAGGCTCTCGGAGTGTCGGTCAAAGTGTTTGACTCTCCTGCAGGCCAAACCCCTCAGAAAAAAGAAAAGACGAAAAGGCCCCCCGGTGCGCGTTTCCCCCGAAATCTCTCCGGCCCGCCCGTGGAGAGACAACAGTGGGAAGTGCTCCTGATTGGGTGGGTTTCGTGAGCGGTCCCGACCTGAGAATAAAACTGGTGAGGTTAGAAAGAGGAGGCTCAAGACAACACATGCTGATCAAGAGCGTCTTTATTACCAGCCATGCTGGTTTTATACCTTTCTTAGTAGGGGGTTGGTACATGAGTTGCCAATCATCAGGGAAGTGTCTTCTCAGACCAAAGAAGAAAAAGTTCGGGGTGTTCTTCGGTGGGCTACAATATTCTCTAAGAGTCGGTTGAGAAATAGTGGGGAGGGGGAAGGAGCGGTCACGTAGACAAGGGTTTATCTGGCAGGAACATCTGTCAGGCAGAACGTACAAGGTTTCGTAAGCTAGGGTATGGCTTTTAGTGCAGAGGAAGGTATTCTTCTCTACGGGCCTGAGGGTCTCGTAGTTACCTGCCCTGGGCTACTTTTACTTCTTGAGTTTAGCTATTTCCTTTGTCACAAGGGCACCTGTGCCTCAGGTTATGCAAACGCTGGTGATGGAATTTTCCGGTTTGTGCAGGGTAAAGGTTGAGGGGCTCCCTTTTGTTCAGGGTCCTGAACAGTCCCTAACACCCCGGGTCTGTGCAGAGCCCCGTCGGGCGCAGACACGCAGGGGTGGGGCGTGAGAGAGGCGGGGGGCCTCAGTAGAGGTGGCGTGAGTCTGGACAAGACCCCAGAGGGTGGCGCAGCCTCGAGGCCAGGGGTGAGAGCAGGTGCCTCAGCCGCAGGGACCCTCCGCCCTCACCCCCGGGGTCTCTGCCCTCCGGAAGCCCCACCCGGGCCCTGATTGTTCTGGAAGGTGCTGGTGGGCCCTGGCTTCATCTCCCGGCAGGCTGGTAGCCCGCCGTGCCCACCAGCGCTGGTGCCTCCTCCCAGGACCCGCCGGGCAGCCGCACCTGACCTGTCTGGGTGAGTCACGGGGCGGGGGAGAGCGTGACACCCCAGCGGGGGGAGAGAGTGGGGGTCTGAGGCTCGAGCGCAGCGAGGCCGCCTTTGGGCCTTTCGCAGGGAAGGTGGAGCTGCAGTGGCCCCGGGGCCCCTGGGGGCCGGCTCTGCTCAGCCCCCTGCCCCCCAACGTCCCGGACAGGCGTGGACACATGGGCACCCCGGGCGACAGCGGCTCACGGACGCCCAGAAGGAACCAGAGGAGGCGCCTAGTTCCTGCAAAGGGGAGAGAACACACAGAGGGGAATTTGGATTCTGGAGGCTCTTGATCTATCTAAAAAGAAGAATTAGGAATTTCTATATTATAAAATGTTCCTTAGAGGTCTTAATTGTGTTAATTTGAAAAATAAAATACCCCCAAATAGAAAAGTTAGTTGTGTGCCTGGAATAATTAAGGTTTATCACTACTGTCATTTAAAGGCCGCGCGTGATAAGTCATTTTGTTTTTACGGAGAGATCTATTCCCTATCCGAGACAAGCACGAGTAAAATTAGGTCGAGTGTGTGTGTGTGTGTGCGTGTGCGTGCGCATGTGTGTGTGTGAGAGAGAGAGAGACAGACAGACAGACGGACAGAGTGTGAGAGGGAGAGGGTGAAACAGTCGCGTCTGTGACGAGTCTCCGGCTGGACGTCCTCCGGGGCCGGTGCCCTTTCCTGGGTTTGTTGAAAGTGCCCAGCCTGTGTCAGCCGCTGCCCCTGGCGTGGGCAGGGAGGGATCGAGGCGCCTATGCAGCCCCTCCACGGGGGCACGTTTGGAAGCGAGTGAGGCGCAGGGCTCCATGCCTCCCCTCCGCTCGGGGTCCCCTCCGTGCCGGGCCCGAGTCCAGGGCACGGGGGGCGTCTCCGCCCCACTCCTTAGCGGCTGCTCTCCGAGAAGCATGACCGGGCGCCAGCGCCGTCTCCATGCCCCTGTGCTACGCTGGGGCGGGGGCGGGTGCGGGTGCTGCGTTCTCTCCGAGCTCCTGCTCTGCAGTCGGGGCGCCCAGCCCCCGGGAGGCTGCCTGTGCCCACCGCCCTGTGTCCGGAGGGGCCCAGGCCGGGCCCCGCTCCTGTCCCGTGCGTCCCGGGGGCCGGCCGCCAGCCCGGGGCCGTTTGGGCTGCAGCTGTTCCAGCGGGCTAAGTCTTACCAGATGACAGCAGGAGGGAAGCGAGTTCAAATAAACAGAGCGGAGCCCCCGGGTGCTGGCGCGCGTAATGGATTACAGAAAGGGCGCGGACCCCCGCGGAGGGCTGGGCCCGGGCACTGCCCCAGCCCCTTCTGCCCCGGACTCTGCCCCAGGCCCGGCTCCCGGCGGAGTGAGCAGGACGCTGGCAGGGGGTCAGCAAGGCTGGCGCTGGTGGCTCCTCCCGGCCCAGCTGGCCGAGTCGTCTCGTCCCGGGCTCTGAGCACTGTGGGGAGAGCTGACTCGCCTTCGTGTCATCAGACCTTCCACTGCTTTCAGGGAGGGGACCCTGTAGCCCCCGGCGATGGCCCACCTTCACGCGCCCCGAGGGGTTCCCCACGTGCACACCGCCCCCCTCTCCGGATGCTACCCCAGCTCTGGACCACGCCTGGGGAATATTGTTTCTCTGCAGCTCGTGCCAGACCCGAATCTACGATGCTCTTAGCTCCGTCTTTGGGCTCTGAGACCTGCCAGGGGCACGGGTTCCCGAGTCTCTCTGTGCCCGATCAGGGTGCACAAGGGCACCCATGGGGAACCTGGCACCCGGCGGCAGTGCCCGAGGGCACGACCTCCTCACCCGAGCCCTCACCTCACGTTGTGAACACACAGCACCGAGGGCGGGTGCTGTGTGTTCACAACGTTCCTTGGATTAAAAATCGGCCTTGAGGCTGGACCATAGCACATCGGGGAGGGCGCTTGCCTTGCACGCGGCAGACCCGGGTTCGATTCCCAGCATCCCGTATGGTCCCAGAGCACCGCCAAGAGTAATTCCTGAGTGCAGAGCCAGAGTAAGCCCTGGGCATCGTCAGGTGTGACCCCCCCCCCAAAAAAAAATTAGGCTTGGGGCTTATACCTCCCCTGGGTCATGTGGGATCTGGCCAGGAAGTGGTTTCGTTGCTTCTGTTTCTCCCTCCTGTGGCAGGGCACGTGGATTGTGCCCTGCAGGGGGTGGGGGCCAGAGGTGGCGCCTCAGCCTCGTCCCCCCCACCCCCCGCACTGCAGGGGCCGGACCCTCTCGGGTGGGGACAGAGGCAGGGAGAGGCAGACAGACCGCCGTGGAAAGGCTTCGGGCGGGGAGGCGCCTGCGTCGCCTGTCCAGGGGGCCCGGTGAGCTCGGTTTCCCCAAATACACTTTTGTCCAAGTTAGTCCCGAGAAGAGGGTTTGGGGCCGAGGGGGTGGGGGCCCTGGACACCCGCCCGGGGCCAGGAAGCTGCTCCTTGGACGCCCCAGCTGGGGAGCGGGCGCCCTGGCGTGGTGGACGGCCAGGAAAGGGGGCGCCCGCGGCACCCCGAGGCCCCCTGCACCACACGGCCACACACGCGTGTCGGCACCGGGGAGGTGCGGGAGGCAGGGTCTGCACTCACACAGGGCTGGGCCTGCACAGGCCGCCCGCCGCAGAGACAGGGGGGCTCCTGGACGGGGAGGGGAGAGGGAGGGGGAGAGAGAGGGGAGAGAGGGAGAGAAGGAGAGACGGAGAGAGAGAGAGGGAGAGAGAGAGAGAGAGAGGGAGAGAAGGAGAGAGAGAGAGAGGGAGAGAGAGACAGACAGACAGAGACAGAGAGACAGAGAACGAGAGAGAGAGGGAGAGGGAGAGGGAGAGAGAGGAGAGACGGAGAGAGAGAGAGGGAGAGAGAGAGAGGGAGAGAAGGAGAGAGAGAGAGAGGGAGAGAGAGACAGACAGACAGAGACAGAGAGACAGAGAACGAGAGAGAGAGGGAGAGGGAGAGGGAGAGAGAGGAGAGACGGAGAGAGAGAGAGGGAGAGAGAGAGAGGGAGAGAGAGAGAGAGAGGGAGAGAAGGAGAGAGAGAGAGGGAGAGAGAGACAGACAGACAGAGACAGAGAGGGAGAGAGGGAAGGAGAAAGGGAGAGGGGGAGAAGGAGAGGGGGCAGGGGGGAGAGAGGGAGAAGCCGCCCTCAGGGCTGCTGCCCCCTTCCAGCCTGGGGCCTCTTCTCTCCCCGAGGCTGCTGTGAGCAGGGCCTGGCCCTGGGTCCCTCTGCGGCGGGCGGGTGGCCAGGGAGGGCAGGCGGATTTGCTGAGACCCGAGGATCTGGGGGGCATCAGCGATAGGGACCCCGACACCCTCTCCAGTGCTCAAAGCTGGGTGTGGGCTTGCTGGTGGCCGACTCCCCGCCGGCCCGGCTGTGCGAGGGAAGGTGGGGGGGGGGGCGTCACTGCAGGGTGGCTGGGCGCGGCAGTGACAGGGCGG
>NC_073311.1:65557405-65636235 GCF_027595985.1 Sorex araneus
TCAGATCCCCTCAGACTCCCTCAGATACCCTCAGATACCCTTAGACTCCCTCAACCCCCCAGTGCCCTCAGAACTGTAGGTGCGTTCAGAAATTTGTGTAGAGACCGATGTTAGTGTTTGCTGCTCAGCCCCACAGGGTGGAAGAGCTTTATTTCTTCATTCCTCTCGTCCTGCATCACCCTTTTCTTCCTCACTAATTCGCCTTTTCCTCTGTGTTTCCTTCCTGTAGCTTCCTTTCTTCTCTCCCTCTCTCTGCTTGATGCCGTTGTGATTTTTGAACGACCTTATTCCTCCCCCCCTCAGATGGCTTGCCCACCTTCTCCAATCCCCAGCTCTTGCAACACCAGTTGTGATCTCATTCAAATGCATCTTCCAAGCCTGCAGAGCTGACAGCTACTCGGCCTCATTAAAGCAGGTTGTCATCCCCACAGGACCTGGAACAACCCCCCTGTTGGCATGAGCTTCCTCACAGAACTCCGTGCCCATCACTGAGTAGAATGTTCCAGAATAAAGTTGTCTGATGGGCACCTTGGCCGTGGAGGCCAATCCCAAGTCACAGCCTGGTGCCTTCCTGGCTTTCGTGCCACCCTCTCCAAACACACATCAACACATGCGCTCCTGCACACTTGCTCATAAATGGGATTTAATACAGCCTTTAATTTGCAGTTTGCCTTCAAGGAATTCAGATACGCTCCCCCAACTGAATCAGCTTTAATAAAACATAAATTAGTGGATGGGGACTTAAATTTGCCAATCCAGATAAAGTGTACGGGATCATTGTAATGTGAGCTTTCTAAACAAGAATTTGCTGGAATAAATATGATGCCTCGAGGGAGAGTTGGCACCGGGAGCAGCTAATTAGGGAGATGGCAACAACGCCACCACCTTTGGAAGGAATCTGAGATGCTCCGTGATTCCACTTCCCTCTCGGGAAGCTGCAGTCGCCACGACACAGTGATCCAGACCCAACACGCGTTCCCAGACCTTCGGGCTGCGGGGGCCGCGGGGCTCTAGCTCCAGAGAGTATCAGCGGGTACATCGAGACTTGATCCCAACTCTTGAAAGTTTGCGACACACAGAACATTGGATTCTTCCCCCACATGCCTCTGCAGGATGCTGAGGGCTGACTCCCGGCTCTGCTCTCAGGGGTCACCCCTGGTGGGCTCAGGGGACCCTCTGTGGTTTTAGAGCTCAAACCTGGGTCAGCCACACACAGGGCAAGTGCCCTCCCCACTGTGCTCTCTCTGGCCCCAACACGAGACTCTTTCGACAGGAGTTTTGTCTGTGTTTTGGGCCATGCCCGGAGGTGCCCAGGGCTGGAGCTCGGGGCTCACCCCCAGTGGTGCTTGGGGGGTGATGCAGAGTATTAAAGCTCCCAAGGGCGGCCTGTGCACCCAGGTGGGAGCCTCCTCCCTGGCCAGGAGAGACCCTCGAGGCACCCTCCAAACAGAAGCGCCCTAGGGTGGTCGGGTCCTGCCCCTGCGCACTGCAGAGTCAGACTCACGGCCAGTTCGGGCTGCCCCGGGCAGCCTGACCGCGGCGGAACTTTCCCTCCAGCTCCTGTGTCCTGTGTCCTCCTTCCCCGGGGCCGCGAGCCCCGTGCCCTTGCTGAGAGAAGAGCAGCCGTATTTCAGTAGACCGAGTTCTCTGGCCCGACGCCTCCCCGAGTGCCTCTGGCTTGGGCAGCGAGTGGGCTTCCCCGAGGGGCTGGGGCCAGCCGGGACTCCCGGCGGGACACGGCGAGGGTGTGAACGCCGAGCTGTGCTGGTTGCTATTTGTGCTCTCAAAGGTCCCGGGCGAATTCAGGCAGATTAAAGCAAGCCTTGCGCTGAGTCACGGGGCTGCCCGAGCAACCCCACGAGCACCGTAGGCCACAGACGGGGGGGACGCAGAGCCCGCAGCAGGACTAGGCCCTGCGGGGGCAGGGGAGAGGGTTCATTCCCTCCCCGCAACGCTGAGGCCCAGGGGGCTGCTGGGAAATCTGGGGGCGCTGACGCAGTGCTCTCCCTCCAGTGCTCTCTGAGAAGATGGAGCACATGGGCTCCTCCTGATGGCAGGAGGAATCTGCCTGTCTCTGTTCTCGGAGCACTGGGCCCCAGGCTTCCGACGGAGGGCTGGAGCCAGAAAAGCAGCCGGACAAGCGACGGAGTGGCCGCGGAGCAAGGGCCATTTGCCCCACCGTTTCTGGGGTCGCCCAGGAATCGTCGCCTGGATTTGGTAGGAACTGAGAGTTAAACCTCCGCAGGTAGCAGTGAACACCGATACTCGTGAAAGGAGCAAGCGACAGAGAGACGCGAGGAATCGGAGAAACAACCAGGTGCTTGCCCGAGCAACAGGCAGGGTTCGAGAGGCTCCGGCTCCAGAGAAGACCGTGCTGCCGTCCTGTTTACACGCAGGGTGGAAACCGTGTGAAATTGCTCTAGTGGAGGTCAGAGGCCGGCAGAGCACGGCGATCCGTGTCTCCAGCCCACCCAGCCTCCCGCAAGGCCACGGGCTGGCCGGGACGTCCTTGTCCATTTCAAAGGACTTGGGGTTTTGCACTCGTTTTGTTCTTCCTAAAGGCTGGGGGCCAGAGAGATAGCACAATGGGTAGGGCCGACCCGGGTTTTACCCGGCACCGTATATGGTTCCCAGAACACCACCGGGTCGGGCTCACACAAAGATTGGCCTCTACCCTCTCCTTCACTGCCTGTGGGGATGCTGCCCGCTTCTGGTCGGCCCCTAGGGAAAGCAGTTTGGCCTCCCGGGGGACCCAGTGACCCCACTGCTCGGCGTCTCGCCCTCAAACTCAAACACGCTCATCTGCAAAGGCAGACACACACCTGTGCTGGCTGCAACGCTTGGGGCCGCGGGCGGGGCTGGAACAGCCCAGAGGTCCGAGCGTGGGCCAGTGGAGCAAGAAGCTGTGGTCTACACGCCATGGGGTACCCCGCGCCTGCAGGGCAGAGACGGCCCTGCGGGTTTCTGCCCCTCAGAGGGACTGGGAGGGACGGCGCTGGGGGGCCGCCCGGGGGTGGGGACAGGCCCTCCTTGGCTACAGGTGACTCTCAACGGGTAACCGGGCCCGGGTGCTGGGGGCAAACGGAGGACCCCCGATGTCGGGGCTGGGGTTGCTGAAGGTGGGCGGGCAGGGAGGGGCCACTGGGGGTCGCGGGGAGGTGACCCGAACAGGTGACCCGGAAGGCAAGACGGGAGGTGTCAACGCCACAGGATACAGTTTTGCTCACTGGGCCCTTTATTGGTCTTACCTGGCAGTGGGACTGCCGAGAGTGGACGGCCAGCCCCGGCCTGGCCTCCCGCGGGGCCCAGCTCGCCTCCATGGCAGTGCCCAGTGCTCAGGGCTCCTGTCCGGGGGTCCGGAGCCGGCTGCGAAGGCCGTGTCCTGCCGCGGTGCCCCCTGCCCTCCTTGCTCCTTCTCGCTCCGACGCGTTGCGGAGAAGGCGGCCCAGAGCCCCCCGGGGGGCTGCAGCCGGGAGGGTGCGTCGTGGGCTCCCGGGGGACCTTTTTATCCATTACTAAGAGGAGAGAAACCAAGCAGAAGCCCCATGGGGAAAAAATTGTCACCCCCCTTCAAACCTGCCGACCTGCAGCTACCTCGGAAGCCAGCACTCCCACCCCAGCCAGGGCGGAGGGAAGGGGCGGGCCGAGCAGCCGGCAGGACTCGGGGGCTGAGGTGGGGGCCGGGGGGCTATCCCAGCTCAGACCAGCCTCGGCGGGGGGCGGGGCGAGACAGCAGCTGCTCCCAGAGCAGCTCCGTGCTGGGGGGCGCAGGGGCGGGTGAGGGGGGCACCCGGCAGGCCCCGGAGCCCCAGACGGTGCGGGCCTCACTCCGACCCGAGACCGTCTTGGCTCTGCTTCTAAAGTGCTCGGAGAACCCTCCCCAGACTTAACTTCCCGGCCTGCCCGGCTCTCTCTTTCCCGCTCCTGTCCTCGTTCAAAGGGGGTAACAATTGAGTCTGGAAAATGCCAACCTGCTTTCGGCAGAGGGTAGGGAACCCTCGCTTGAACTTCTTGGCATTGTGGCTGCTCGCCCCGGGGCCCCCCCGCCGGCCCCCCAGAGCGAGCACTGTCCGCGGCTCCGAAAGGATCTGCTCCACTTCTCCTTCTTCCTTCTCCTGGGGGCGCACCTCTGCATTTCGAGAGATATTAGTATAAATATCATCATTTCCAGGCCAGACACAGTCCCGGAAGACGCCAATTTTGTGGACTGAGACTTTCAGGAAAAAAAATAAAAAGAAGAGGCATGGCTGTGCCCAGGAGGCCAGGGCAGGGAGCTTAAAATAGAAAGGGTCCGAGAGTCTCCCCTGCTCCAGCCCATGTGACCCGCGCCTTCCCACGGTCGCCGGCCTCGAGACTGCCAGAGGCCCGTGTTCCCCGCAGGAGCGAGCGCCTGGAGTCCCGGGACACAGGGTGGGCCTGTGGGTTCCGGCCCTGTCGACTGGTGAGAGCCGGCCCGGCCCCCCCAGCCAGGTGACAGCCGGGCCTGCAGCAGCAGTGGACACAGGCCGTTGCCGGCCCCTTCCCCGGCCCGTGCCCGCCCCCCGCCAAGCCTTGGTTCGTTGTTGTGAGATTTCTAGGTGGCAGGGGGAATGCACTGGGGGGCTGGGGGATTTCTCGGCCGCTGTTTTCGGTGGTTCCAGAAACGGAAGCCGAGAGGGCCGTGTGTGCCTGCGGGCGCCCCGTGCCACCCTGACGGCCGGGCGAGGGCACGGCGCGGCCTCGTGACAGGCCGCCTCGCGATGAGGGAGCTCGCCCTGTGGTCTGCCTCCTCTGAATCAGGTTCTTGTTAGCGTTTGAACCTTCCTGATACTGTCATTTGAAAATATTTGGTATTCTTTTCTTTTTCTATTTATCTGATTTGACTCCCATCCATTTTGTGGTGTTGGCTGGGCTTGGGGGGTTGAGTCAGATTTTCCATACAACCCAAAACGCCTTTGCTCTCGCTCGGAGAATGTTCCTTGGGTCAAGACGAGAGCTGGGGAGAGCTTGCAGCGACCTGCCTGGCCGCACGCTGCTGTCTTCTCCTCCTCCTCCCCCTCCTCCTCCCCCTCCTCCTCCCCCTCCTCCCCCTCCCCCTCCCCCTCCTCCTCCCCTTCCCTTCCTCCTCCTCCCCTCCACTTCCTCCTCCTCCCCTCCCCCTCCTCCTCCTCCTCCCCCTTCCCATCCTCCCCCTCCCCCTCCTCCTCCTCCTCCTTCTCCTCTTCCTCCTCCTCCGGAAACCAACCGGGAGCAGGGTGGCGGCCGGGCACACAGAGACCTGGGGGAGTAACTCGGCCGGGCCTCGGTGTCCCTGCTGGCCCTGGGGGACCAGAGAGGCTTCTCTCAGCAGCGGCGGGGGCCTGGAACTGCCCCGGGAGGCTCATCCCGGAGAAAAGGGCCTTTGCCCGGTCAGTGCAGCTTGGGGCGGCCGTGAGCCCTGACGCACCCGTGCCCGTGCCCTGGCGGCCGCAGCCCTGGCATTCACTGGGTACATCGAGCCCCGTGCCGTCGCCCAGACACCAGGGACGGTGCTGAGCAGACCCCAGATTGCTCAGCACCCCAGAGCACGTCCTCGCCGGGGCCAAGAACGCACAGTCCCCGGCCGGGTCCCGCCTGCTGCCTCCCGACCGTCGCTTGTCCCCGCCCCGCCTAGCCTGAAGGTGCCCGACTGTTCCCCCCTTGCAGGGAGAGCTGGGGGGGGGAGTGGGGAGCCTGCCTTGGGCCCTGACCTGAGTTTGGCGGGTGGGGGTGTTGTCTGACCCGGCGGCTGGGGCACTTGGTCCTCCCCAGCACCCAGCTGGGGCTGGGAGGACAGTTGGGTGCTGTGGCCGTTTCCTGCATGGCCCCCTGAGGTCAGACTCCCACACGACCCCCTGGGGTCAGACTCCCACCCAGCTCGGGCTGGGAGGACAGTTGGGTGCTGTGGTCATTTCCTGCATGGCCCCCTGGGGTCAGACTCCCACACGACCCCCTGAGGTCAGACTCCAACACGACCCCCTGGGGTCAGACTCCCACACGGCCCCCTGGGGTCAGACTCCCACTCGGCACCTTGAGGTCAGACTCCCACACGGCCCCCTGGGGTCAGACTCCCACACGGCCCCCTGGGGTCAGACTCCCACACGGTCCCCTGGGGTCAGACTCCTCCGGGAGCCGGGAATAATCCCCTACCGTCGGCCTGAGCAAAACCTGTTCTCCATGACGCTGTAGCACAGACTCGGAGAACTGGCCTGTCCCTGGGCCCGGAGTTCAGACTGGAGGTTTCACACCCACCCACTCGGACCCTCCCAGCCCTCCCTTCCCGTCCTCGTCAGGGCCACGGCATCCACACCGGACCCCCTGCACCGTTGGCAGGCCGGGGCCGAAGACCAGGTCGGAACAGCAGCCTCGTCCCGGGGTGAACGGGTGACGGTGGCAGCGAGACTCGTCGCCCTCCCCACGGGGAGGCACAGCTGGCTCTGCGGGCGGAGCTCGAAGCGGGGTGAGCCAGGCTGGGCAGCGAGGACAGTGCGGGGTGAGCCAGGCCGGGCAGCGAGGACAGTGCGGGGTGAGCCAGGCCGGGCAGCGAGGACAGTGCGGGGTGAGGCGCCTCCCGCCCCTGCCTCGCTCCAGTCGGAGCTCCTCTCCTCCCTGTCAGCAGCTGCTTCCTGCCCGCCCTGAGCTACGGCGCCGTCCTAAACTGGGCCTTTGGCCACCCCGCGCTCCCCACTGGCCGGGCGTTGCCAGACCCGGGCAGCTCGCGCTCCTGCTACCCGCAGGCTCCCGGGACCCGCGTCTCGGGGGTAAAGCTGCCCGCCACAGCCTGTACCTGACTGTGGTTCTTTCTTTTTTTCTCTTTGGGTCACACCCGGCAATTCTCAGGGGTCACTCCTGGCTCTGCACTCAGGAATCACTCCTGGCAGTGCTTGGGGGACCACGTGGGATGCTGGGAATTGAACCCAGGTCAGCCACGTGCAAGGCAAACGCCCTCCCCGCTGTGCTATCGCTCCGGCCCCTGGCTTGTGGCTCTCAGGGGCCATCCTGGGCTTCTCTTGGCCCTACCACACGCACCCCGAATGTGCACCCCCAGCAAGAAGTCCCCCCCCGCCCCCCCACACCAGGGCCCAACTAGTACGCAGAGGCATGAGCTGGGCAGGACCCCGGGGACAGCGGTCACGCCCTTGACTCCAAGACACAGGGTCAGGGCTGATGGTCGCCCCACAGTGCTGTCCTGTCAGGGAAGCAGGAGAGGGTCCTCGGAGGAGCAGAGTGCCCGGCTGTGGACACTGTGTGACTGGACCATGGGGATCTCTGGAGGCTGAGAGCAGCCCCCCGGCCCTGGTGGCAGCCCCCCAAAGAGGGGAACCTCTGTCCACAAGTTCAGGAAGCTGAACCCGGCTGGCGCTTCAGGACAGCGGCCATCTCAGGCCAGGCCGGGTGACCGAGCAGGGTCGGGGGGTGGGGGGGCAGAGTTCACTGGACGAGCTATCGGCCCACAGCAGGGGGACACCGGAACTGTGGGTGCTGGGGGCTCCCGAGATCCCAGCGGTGAGTTCTGAGCCTGGTTCCTGGCGGTACGAGTCAGCGTCTCTCGACTGGGACCCCTGGGGGGTCTCCCTGGGGTCTCCCTGGGGGGCCCGGGGTATTTCCAGGGGGTGGCAGGTGAACCTCGTGTCAATGGCGGCCAGGGCATGAGCTCAGGGTTCGACTGGTGAGTCCTGGGGGCACCAGGAGGAAGGCTGAGGAGCACAGGTCTCGAGGCCCCTGCCCCCGTCTTGCTCCACTGGGGGGTGCCGTGGGCGAGGGCCCGTGAGTCCTGCTCAGAGAAGCCGCACGCGTGTTCTAGGACTCGATCAACTTGGCTGAGGGGCTGGAAACCCCGGGTGCAGAGGGAGGAGCCGGGGAATCCGAGAAGGGTCGCTCGGCCCTTCCCTGGTGCCCCCTGCGGGGAGAGGGTTCCGCTCTTGCTGTGGACGCCCACGCCCCTCGCGGAGTGCAGCTCACGTGAGTTGGCCCGGGGTCCTGGAGAGCCAGGTAAGTGTGGTGACTGCGCCCTGCTCAGCGCGTGCCCCGGAGCACAGCCCTCCCCACCGTCCAGCCCTCCCCTCCCAGCCCCCGGGACGGCCCCCAGGCTCCCGGGAAGGTGTCTTCCTCCCCTGGGCTGTCAGAAGCTCACATACACGCCACCACCAGGTTTCCTGGGTTCACCCGTGTATCTCGCGTGTATCGATGGTTTGCTCGTCACTGTGACCGACCGGGTGTGGAAGCCTGGTATTCAGTCCGGTGTTGGCCTGTGAGCCACGCAGGCTCCACGCTCAGGACTCTGATCTGGAAGCTTCCATGGGCATGCGTGCACACGCTGTTGTAAGCGTGTGACTTAGGTGAAGAGGCTGAGCCCAGGGAGTGTGTTTGACGGCCAGGAAAGCCCAAACGTAGTTCCAGAGTGATCATATCATTTTACATCTCCATCAGCAAAATACGAGAGTTCCAGTTGCTCCATTTCTTAGCCCAAAATTGGTATTGTCAATCTCTGTTAATGTCGGTGTCAGCAAATGCAGTATCTGGTGGTTCTCCTGCTTATTTCTGTAATAACCAATGATATTAAGTATCATCAGCTACACTTTGGCTCTTGATGTAACTTCCTGCATGCGACACTTTTTCCAGTCTTCTAGTTATTTAAGGAATCAGATGGACTCGTTTTTAGTTGCAAGAATTCTTTGTATATTTTGGACACAACCCCTTCAAAGTACAAATATTTTCTTCCAGTGTATGGCTTGCCTTTTCCATTTTTCTTCTTCCCTTCCTCCTCCTCCTTTCTCTCCTCCCCTCGGTCCTTCTCCTCCTTTTCCATATTCCTCATGATCTTTCTTTCACGATGTTAGTTTTCAACACTGTGTTTGCTTTTGAAGTAGGACTTCTCGAAGACATGTGAACCCCAGTACCTTTCCAAATTTCCTGATAGTCGCTTTCTAACACTAGTGCTTTATTTCATTAGGTAACTTTTTCAGTAATTTTTCTATAATTAGTGCTTGGTGTATCTTCTCTGATAAACCTATCTTTGTCTAAGATTGCAAATACACTTAAATTATTTCTTATTTATCACTATGTATTAGAACTTCATTTTAATCTTTTTAATTTGGTTAAGATATATTCTGAACTAAGTTTGTGTATCATTAAAGTGAGAAATCAGGAGATTGCCTATCCTGTCTCTGTTAAATCACTCATTAAAACGAATTGGTCTTGTATATATTTGAATCTATTTCTAGACTTTTAATTTTGTCTCTCCTTCCTTCCTTCCTTCCTTCCTTCCTTCCTTCCTTCCTTCCTTCCTTCCTTCCTTCCTTCCTTCCTTCCTTCCTTCCTTCCTTCCTTCCTCCTTCCCTTCCTCCCTCCCTCCTTCCCTCCTTCTCTCCCTCCTTCCCTCTTCCCTCCTTCCCTCCCTCCCTCCCGCCCTCCCTTCTTCCTTTCTTCCTTCCTGACATACCTGGCAATGCTCAGGGGTTACTCCAGGCTCTGAACTCAGGAATTATCCTGGAGAAGCTCAGGGGACCTTGTGAAATGCCGGGAATCAAAACTGGGCTGGCCACATGCAAGGAAAGTGCTCTACCTCGGTGAGTTTTCCAAGTTTTTAAACACGATTTGCTTCTGTTTCCTTTCATTTATCTTAACTCGGCTCTATAGTTAGTGTGCAATAAATCTACAAATTTTATTAAATGTGTCAGAGAAGTGTCTTGAATGCTACGGTAAATAATATGGTTATTCTAGTTTTCTATTTAAGCAATTTGTTTACTGTTTGTACATAAAGACAAATAGTTTTTACAGACGTCATATACTGAAACGTTGCTAAAATAACTTATTGCTAAAATTGTATTTGTAATTTCCACTCACAACTATTCAGATATCTTTACATATTTCTAATATTATTGCTATTACTTTTCTTGTCTTATTTCATAGTAAGAACTTCCAACATAGCAGCAACTAGAAATATGTGGCTGTATGTTCTTGGCTTCTTCCTCGTGGGAACCATTTATCTCTGACTATGCTTAGGATCTCAGCAGTTTTTTTTTTTTGTTCTTTAGCAGTAGAAGACAGAAGTGGCTTATGAAATATTGAATATAATCTACCATTGAACAAATGGGCTTAGCATTTTCTTTGTTGAAAAGAACAGATGTTTTCAATAGTTTCAATTTGCTGAGGCTTGCTTTGTGGCCCTCCTGCTGACGGTGACTGGTACGGAACTACCGTTGGTGACGACTCTGTGTCCGCTTGTCACGAGAACGACTTCTACGATGCTTGAGCACGGTGCTATCTGGAATATAATCAAGCTGGTCGGTGGGGTTGTATCCTGGCCGAGTTTATTGCCTGCCCCATCAGCTGCCGGGACGGTAGTCTTGAAATCCCAGCTCTATTTGCTGCCTGGTTTGCTTACTTGAGTGTAAAATAGAAAATACACGCTTGGTGTGGTTTAGTTCTCTGGGATGAGTCAGACACCCGGAGAGCCTCTCGGCTCTCCTTCAGGAATCGGAACGCCCTTTGTCCCTCGCTGTCCTCTGTCTGCGGGGCGTGCTGAAGCCAGGATGGCTTCCACGGTCTCGGGCATCGCTCTTCGACTTCATCTTGCTCGCTTTGGGGGTGGCGTCGGGGAGCATGCAGTGAGGGATGGAGTGGGGGCTCCCTCCGGCAGAGCGGCACTCCGTCCCCCGGAGACCCCCCTTCCTGCCTCCCAGGAAGGCCCCCGAGTCCCCTCCCTTGCGACAATTCCTCCTTCCGTCTCCGATTCCAGGCCCTGACCCAGCTGGCACCTGCTGGCCCGTCTCCCTCAGAAGGACCTTTCCGAATCATTCAAAGAGGCGCAAAGCGAGAGTCCTGTGCAGACGTCAGGCCGCTCGAACCCGTCACCCTCCTCTGTGCTCGAGAAGCCGGGATGGCTGTCAGCCTGCCCGGGCTCCCGGCTGCAGCTCCCAGCACCCGCCCACGCCTCCAAGGGTCGCGTCTCCAGAAGAGTCACAACCCGCTCCCAGCTCCCCCGCCAGCAGGACCGTCCTTAGCATTTCGCAATTAGGACGAGAACCCTCTGCTGGGAAGCGTGCTCGTTTACATTTGCACTCGAGCGTTCATGCTCTGCCTTCCACAAAATCTAATTAGTGACTGCGGAGAGCCAAGACCCGCACAGGGAGAAGGACACGGGCGAACAGCAAGCCTGCTCCTCGGAGAGCGGAGTCCAAATCAAAGGCACCGGGGCAGGCTCTCCGGAGCTGGAGTGGGCATCGGGCATCGGCGCCGTCTCTGTCCGCCCGGCAGGTCGGGAGGGCCACGGACCTGCCTGCGCCAGGGAGGAGCTGCAGGGAGGACGGCCGAGCGGAGCGCGGGGCCCACGGCGGGCGGGGAGCCAGAGAGACGGCACGGACATGGAGCCAGGGGTGGCCCCCAGTGGCCCCGAAACAAATGCCAAAGGGCAGGAGGGACAGGGAGAGGGGAAGGCACCCGCCCTGAGCCCGGCGGACCCCACCCTGGTCCCGGCCCCCCAGTCTCCCAGCACTGCCAGGGCTCACTCCTGGCACCAACAGCGCCAAGCCCCTGAGCACTGTGGGAGTGAGTATCTATGGTATGCATCATACAGATGAGTGTAACATAACACACGTATATAGTTATCTGGGAGATCTCTCTCTCTCTCTCTCTCTCTGTACATATATCTCTGGGGGCCCACACCTAGCAGTGCTCAGAGCTCACTCCTGGCTCAGTGCTCAGGGATCACTCCTGGCAGGCTTGGAGGACCAATGTCCGGAGCTTGAACCCGAGTCTCCTGGGTGAGGCAAGCACCCTTCCCCCCAGCCCGTCCACTGCCCGGTCTCTCGGCCCAGGAAGGGGGGTATGTTACACATCAGTAGCAGGCTTACCTACTGCATTCACGTTCTGAAAGGAAGGGACCGGTGCTGCCTTGTGTTTGAGGGCCAGCAGTGGAAAACCGCAACTGGACACTACCCACGACCCCCGCCCCCCCCGCCCACCCGGCCCCCGGCAGCCCCTGGGGTTGGTTTTTCTGGTGACTGGCTTCCCGATAGTGCCTCTGGGTCTGACAGAACACGGGGCCTCTCCTGCAGGGGTGCAGCCTCCCTGCCCCAGCCCCCGCCCCAGGCCTGTTCCCAGAGCCGGTCATAGCTCTGGGGGACGGGTGCACAGTCCCAGGCGGGTCCACCCAGAGGGCGGCCCTGGGGCAGGGCCCCTGCTGCGCTGTCACTGGACCAAGGGGCCCGTGACCGCCTGTGAGTCCCGGGCGGGGAGGGGCCAGCCGGGTGCAGGGGCCGGGCCCCGGGCTCCTTCCGGCCCCAGCAAGCCGCCTCCAGGAGACAATAGCTCAGCCCGTGGGCGGCCTGCTGCTCCCGCAGGCCCGGACTGACCGCTGACCGCCCCGCTGGTCGGCCAGTGTGCTGCCGGGCTCGGCCCGGTCCCTCTCTCCCGGCTCCCCCGAGACGCCCGCGTGCCGCCCGGGGCCACCCTCAGCCGCCCGCCTCGCTTTTCTCAGGGCCGGAGCCGGTGACCCGCAGGCCCCAGGCCCCTTGCCCAGGCCGCTGCTCTCCTGCCGGGAGGGCTCTGTGCCCCCCCGCCGCCTGCGCCTGGCTGGGAGGTGACATGGGGACACGCTGAGACGTGGGCGGAACCTGCTGTGGCCCCTCCAGGTCCTGGGCTCGCTGTGAGACTCGGGGACCCACGGGGTCAGTGACCCGGGACCAGGGGCCTACCTGTAACTCAGACTCGTCTTCCTGTGCTCGTCCAGACCTGTCCCCCTCCTCTCCTGGGTGAGGCCCCCCTCTCCCCTCAGGCCCTGCCCCAGGCTCCCACCCTGCCCCTTCAGCTCCCGGGCCCTTTCTCTTTCTCCCGCCCCCCCCACCTCGCTGCTCTCTGTCCAGAGGCGCCTCCCCCCGCTGCACGTCCCCCCGCACCAGTGCCCCCGAGCCCACCGCGGCCCCACTCTCCTCCACACACGCTGACTCCTCGCTCTGTGCTCAGGGATCCCTCCTGAAGGGGTGCAGGGAAGCCTCTGGGGTGATGGGGCTCGAACCCTGCAAGGCCAGTGCCCTCCGCCCTGAACCATCCCTCGGGGGCCCCAGGTCTGTGACGTGACACTGATGCCCGCTCAGGCGGCCCAAACAGAGACCCCCAGGGCTCCAAGGGTGTCGCCCCTCCTCTCCCGGGCGCCTGCAGGGCACGGCACAGCCCCTCGCCGCAAAGCCTTTTGCCCCAGACGCGTGTCGGTGCCCGTCACTGGCCCTGGTCGTCGCAGCGCCTCAGGGGTCTGGCCCGAGCCCTGCATGGCCTGGGCCTCTCGGACGGCTGCGGGCAGTGTGAGGGAGAAAACGCTGCCGTGGTGAGCTGCGGCCTCTTTAAGCCTCAGCCAGGCCTCAGTTTCTCCCCGGAGCAGGACTCGCAGCTGCTGGAAAACTCCCCGCTGAGGAATGTGCCGAGATAAGGGGTTGGGCAGTTGGGTCTGGCCGGTCATGGGGGGTCACTGTCCCCCCCTAGAAACGGTCACTAACCATTGCCTAATGCTGACCACTGGTGTCATAGTCCGATGCTAAAAATAGGCCCGTGTATAAATTGCCTCTTAACTCCGAGCCCTATAGGAACCGCTTGTGACTGGAGTCGGGTCCCTGTAAGACTCCACTGCGTTGATGAGACTCGGACCCTGGCTCGGGCTAGTGCTGGCTGGGGCTAGTACAAAGTCCCTTTGCTTTTGCACGATGGTGTGTGGACTCGGTCTCCGAGACTGGGGACCTGAAACTCGGGCACAGCAGCAGGAAAGGGGCCCCTGGAGCGGGGGGAGGGTCCAGCTGGGCACTGGCCAGCTCACCAAGGGTGGGTGACCCGCCCCTGGACCGGAAGTGCCCACATGCGTGTCCTGCAGGGGAGGGGGCCGTCTGCGCCCTCTCAGCCTTCACACACGTGTTCCATTTCATTCGACCAGCAGCATCTCGAGCCGTCTCCGGTTTCTGTTGTCACGGGTACCCAGCCTGCCCCAGGCCTGCTCTGACCTTCAGGGCCCCCCTCCCACCCCTGCCCCCAGCGCGGGGGTCAGGGGGTGACCCCGAGGGCCGAGGCGGGTCACAGCCAGGTGAGGACGACTCAGGTGAAAACAGGGGAGAAAACAGGCTCTGCTGGTGCTTATCGGCCCATCTGCTCGGAAGGGTTTTTTCTTGTTTGGTTTTAGAGTTCACTTCTTGGTTTTTCTGGGAAAAAAAAAAGGAAAAAGACACGCTGCAGTTATGTGGCTCATGCGGCCAAAAATCTGCACTTAATTGGGCACATAAAACCCAGCAGACAGGAAGTCTGTTTCCTCCAGAGATACCGTGGTGGACAGGCCGCTTTCCGAAGGCCAGGCCAGCGCGGGCTGGACGCCGCGCGCACGCCCAGGTGCAGGCCCAGGGCAGGGACGCTGCTCTCGTCTGCGTCGGGCTCCCGGGCCGCGGCTCTGCACGGGAAACGGGCAGCCCACCCCAGACCCAGATGCACGGGGGGCCGGCGCCCCCTCCCCACCCCCAGGGGCTGCCCGGCCCCCCCCCCTCCGTGTGAGGCCCTTCCCTGCTGCCGCCCGCCCGTCAGCTGCTGCCCGCCCCCTCTCTGCTTAGTGGGGTCCCCCCGGGCTGCCACTCTTGGCTGCTCTGGCTCTGCACCCCCGCCCCCCTCCCCCCTCCCCCCCCCACCTTATCCGGCTCCAGGAGCTTCTCTGCAAGGACACCTTTGACTGCTGCTTCCTCAGGGGGGCTCACCCCCGTCCCGCGTCTCTCCGGGACTCTGAGACTCTTATGTTGTTGCCTTTAAATTCACCCATCACTCACTCGCTCTCTCTCTCCCCCCTCCCCCCTCTCTTCCCCTCCCCCTCTCTTCCCCTCCCCCTCTCTCCCCTTCCCCCTCTCTCCCATCCGCCTCTCACCCTCTCCCCCTCCCCTTCTGTTACCCCTCCCCCTCTCTCGCCCCCCCCTTATCTCCCCCTCCCCCTCTCTTTCCCCCACTCTCTCTCCAGCCCTTGTGTTACTTTGAGGTCTTTTCCCATCGCCTTCTGTTGCCTGGAGGTTTTTGCATCTGTCTTCAAGTTCACTGCTTCTGTCTTCAGCGGCTGCTACTCCTGTTGAGAGCATCCATTGAGAGTTTCATTCCATTTACCATTTTTTTTATGAATGGCATTTCTGCGTGTAGTTTTCCTATTTCTGCTTCATGTGCTCCTGTTTGATTGGCTGTCCATCCCGCTGATTTTTGAGCTCATCAAACAGCCTCCCCGATTCGAATCCTTTATTGGAGATTACATGTGTGTGCATTCCTCTCGCAGGCTCGGGGCTCTTCATCCACTCCTCGTGGTGGGGTTCTGCGGTTTCCCCCGGTGCCTGTGGTGGTCTGGGGTCCCTGTTAGTGCCCCCCGCTGCCAGGGAGGGCTCTGGGGGGCCGTGGGTGGTGGTCTCTCCGTTCCCGCCAAGCCTGTCCCCTTCCACGTTGGCGTCCCGTGTAGTTGTGTGCAGCCTCTCGTGCCCACCCGGGGGCCGTGACCCTTGCCTTGAAATTGCGGCTGCTGTCTGCTGGGTTGCTTCTTCGTTTGTCTTGCGGGGCTTTGGGAAATGCTGACTGGAGTGGGCGCCAGTGGGCTCTTAGCCACTGTGGGTGGGGCAGCCAGGTGCAGGCCTTACAGGGTCGGGAGAGGAGAGTGACTGGCGGCCACACAGCTGCCCAGTCGGAAAACCATGTCCAGCGCTGGCCTGGCCTGTGGGAGGAGGCCAACACCAGTGGCCACACCTGCCGGTGCTCCGGGCTTCCTCCTGGCTCTGTGCTCAGCGGTCACGCCCGGCCATGCTCGGGAGACCATCTGGGGTGCCGGGGAGTGACCCCGACTTGGCTGCAGGCGAGGCCGGCACCTTCCCCACTGCACGATTGCCCCAGGCCCAGCGTCGAACCCTTGCATAAGACAAGAAGCAGGTTCGCACGGTGCCTGAAGTGGGAGAGGGAGAGAGAGAGAGAGAGAGAGAGAGAGAGAGAGAGAGAGAGAGAGAGAGAGAGAGAGAGAGAGAGAGAGAGAGAGAGAGAGAGAGAGAGAGGGAGAGAGAGAGGGAGAGGGAGAGAGAGAGAGAGAGGGAGAGGGAGAGAGAGGGAGAGGGAGAGAGAGAGAGGGAGAGGGAGAGAGAAAAGAGGTGCCCGCCACAGAGGTGGGCTGGGCTGGGCTGGGGGAGGCTTGAGGGGGTGGGAGGGAAACCGAGGACACCGGTGCTGGGGAACTGCACTGGCGGGGGACGGGTGTTGGGCGCTGTATGTCTGAAACACAATCATGAACAACTTTGTAACGCTCTATCTCACGGTGATTCAACACAAAGATTTTAAAAAGAATACTTAAAAAAATAGTATAAACAAGCAAAAAGAAGCAGGTTCAATGATTACCCTCGCTGTCCACGGGGGAGACAGGCACAAGGCAGCTACGTGACTTTGCTGAGGTCCCTCGGAGGAAGGAAGGCTTGGGGAGGGGCTCCCGGCACGCCGGCCCCGCCCTGCCCCAAGGGTCACCCCCGCTGCCTCTCCGATGAGCTCGCACCCTTGATACTCACCCTAAGATGGGTGTCTCGCCTCTGTTCTGGAGACCGAACGTTCCTATTCAAATATTCAAGGAAAAACCGCCTTAGAAAAAAAATTTTTTCATTTAGTTAATGAAACAATTATTTTTGTCAGCTAGTAATAGAATTCCCCAGAAGACCAATTGTAATGCAATAAAATTGACTTTCTAGGATACAAACTTATTTTCTAATTTTATAAACTAGACAATTTAATTTCCCGGTTATGAAAAAAGGGGAAATTTTAGAGTCTTCGCTAATTGCGAAATAGCGTTCCTGGCAAGGAGAGAGCGGCTTTCTCTCAGCAATCGCTGCTTCTCCAGACCAGGCCGAGGAGTAACTGGGTCTTATCTGGGAAATTATTGTCTCAGTGACCTCAGAAGGCACAGACCAACTTGCTGCTTCTCTCGAACAATTCAAGACAATCTCTGTACGAGATAAAGACTGTTGCTCAGAGCGGAGTCCGAGGAGGAGCCGTCCCGGGCAGAGTGAAGCCCCTCACCCGGGGGAGGAGTGAAAGGGAGAGCAGGGCCCGGCGCGGACGCTGAGGACCCCGTGTGTGAAGGCAGCTACGTGCTCTCCAGGGTCGTAGCTTCTGCCATGGCCTGTGTAGCCCACCCAGGGCGGCCCCGAGTGCTGTGGTGGGGGAGCCCTGGGCTCTGGCGTGCCTCAGCCTCCTCACTCACATGCCCAAGACCACCACCGGCTGGGGAGTTCCTGCCCACCGCAGTGTGGCCCTCGGGGTGGGGGGCTGACTCCGGGCAGCGTGTCCTGGCGGCTCAGGGGCGCATCTCTGGACAAGGGGAGGCAAAGGGCCTTGCCCCGCAGGACTGGAGACCCCGTGAAGCTTCACAGACAACGGACAGCAGGACTAACGCGCGCGCGGGCCCGCCGCCTCCTTTCTGAGCTGAGGCGGCAAGGCGGGCCCTACTTGGCTGTGTCCGGCAGGGCCCCTCAGCGCGGCCACGTGGAAACTCGGGGCTGGGACAGCTCAGGGGCACTGCAGCCCCGCGTGCGGGATGCGCTGGGTCTGGGCCTCAGCGCTGAAAGCACTAAACAGATGGACAATAGCATCAATAACACACAAACACACACACACACACATACACACACACACGCACACACACACACACGCACACACACACATACACACACACGCACACACACATACACACACGCACACATGCACACACACACGCACACATACACACACACACACTCACAGGGAGCTGCAGAGTCCAGGGCTGAAGCACTTGCCCTGCCTGCAGCCGGCCCTGGTGAGACCCGCGGCACCACGTACGGTCCCTGAGCACTGCCACAGCCCCGCGCCCAACCCAACGGCCTCTCCGCGGCCAACGCACGGCTGCTGGAGTCTGTTTGCCTCTGCGCCGTCAGAGACTTCCTCCCTGATCCCTCCCTCCCTCCCTCCCTCCCTCCCTCCCTCCCTCCCTCCCTCCCTCCCTCCCTCCTTTCCCTCCTCCTTCCCTCCTTCTTTCCCTCCCTTCCCTCCTTCTTTCCCTCCCTCCCTCCCTCCCTCCCTCCCTCCCTCCCTCCCTTCCTTCCTTCCTTCCTTCCTTCCTTCCTTCCTTCCTTCCTTCCTTCCTTCCTTCCTTCCTTCCTTCCTTCCTTCCTTCCTTCCTTCCTTCCTTCCTTCCACATCACGGGGCTCATCTTTGCCCTCTCCTGAAGAGACCCTGGCAGCGCTGTGGCCCCTAGCCAGCCTTGCTCCCGGGGTTCGAGGGGTCAGGTCTCTCCCCGCCCAGCTGTCCACTCTCTGGCTTCTGGTCCCTGCCTCCCAGGTGGTGGTCCCGGGCCCGGGGGGACACACCCAGGGAAGGGAGTCTCGGCACTCACAGCCTCAGGGACCAGCCGTCTCGGGAAAGTCTCATTTCACACTAAGCCTCTCTCCGCTTTCTAAAGCAAATCCCCGAGGGGCTGGGGAGACAGTGGGCAGCGCCAGGGGGCAGCGCCAGGGGGCAGTGCCAGCCGGGCTCAGGGGGCGTGCCCAGCCCCGAGAGGCTCTGCCTAGGTCTTGGGGGCCCGTGTGTGCCAACGGGAGAAACTCCCGAGGTTCGAGGGCCGGGCACCCCTCAGGCCGCTGCAGGAGGTGGGGCCTCTGCTCCTCCGTCCTCAAATGCTCAGAGGTTCCTGCTCACGGACCACCACGGGCACCTCCGCCTCTCTCCGGAGACCTCCCCCTGGGTCTGGCCTCTGCAGACCCTGAGATCTCGCCTTTGCTTCCCTGCGCCTCGGTCTCTCGCGTCTCCCAGAGACCCTGCTCGTCACGGCCACAGCGAGCAGCCTGAGTCCCGCCCCGGGCAGTGCGGGCGCCTGGGGCTGTCGAGGGCTGGGCTGTCCAGCTGTATGGGCAGTCTCTGGGTGGCTGGCCCGGGGGGTCTCTGGGTGGCTGGCCCGGGGGGTCTCTGGGCGGCTGGCCCGGGGGTCTCCGGACGCGATGGTCGCGTTGTCCTGGCGCTCTGTCCAGGCTCTCTCTGGACCGGCTGCTCTGGGCTCTCGTGTTACTGATGGTCGAGTTGTCAAAGGCCCAAACCGGTTGGTAAAATGAAGAACCTCCCCAGGACCCTCCTCCCCACGCGGTCCCCCAGGACTAACCCGGGACCATCCAACTCTCCTGGCTGAAGAGCCGCATCCCTGAACCCGCCCCTCGTCCTCCCCTCCCTCTTGCACCGTCCTGCTGACCACCCAGTGGGGTTCTCGGCCTTGTTGATGAGCCCAATCCTGGATCACGCTGCTCTTGGCCTGTCGCTCCTTCCCCTCCAGCAGCCGGAGGAAAGTTCAGAAAGTTCAGGGAAGAGGCTTCCACACACAGTGAGGGCAGATGGCACCTGGTGTGTGTGTGGGGGGTGGGGGGTCATGTTTGCATGGCGCAAAAGAATTCCCAGCGTTTCTTGCCCATTTGCTCCATTGCAGAAGATGGACTGTGCCTTGGAAGTAGGAAACCGAATCCAGGGGCAAAGTGAGGGGTTGGGCCTGAGAAAGTCGACCTGGAAGTACTTAGGTTGGGGGTCACTGAAGCCCGAGGGCTCCCGACACAGACTGGGGAGAACTGCCAGCTGGATCGAGCCACCCTTAGCTTAGAAAACGGGGCGGCTGGCTCACACCACCTCACTGTCCCTGTCACTGAGAAGGAAAACTGTCCTCCCCTGGAAGGGGTGTCATAGGCGCCAGCGAGTGACTCTTAAGTCAAGGTGGCCGGGCTTGGGAACGCTCCCCTCTCTCCTGGCTGCGGTGTGGCACTCGCAGGTCGACTCCTTCCTTCTCCGACTCATCGTCCTCTCTGTGAGGCAAGGCAGCAGCGGCTCTGCTGAGGTCTCTCATCCGACTCTGACTTAATGAAGCCCTTGCCCACAGGGAATGCCAGGAGGGCACCTAGCACTAAGCATTATCTTATTTTTCCCCTTTTGGGTCACACCCAGCGACGCTTAGGGGTTACTCCTGGCTCTGCACTCAAGAATTACTCCTGGCAGTGCTTGGGTAGGGATGCTGGGGATCGAACCTGGGTCGGCCGCATGCAAGGCAAACACCCCACCTGCTGTGCTATAGCTCCAGCCCAGCACTTAGCCTTATCTAAGGAGTAGAGATGTAGTGAAAGATAAAGATTACAATTGGTCCACATTTCTGTGTATAAATTTCAGGGCCTTTTGTCTCTGTAATTACTTTCTTCATGGTTTGCTATGTTGGGTCCCTCCTTACATAAATTGTGGGGATGTGGGGTGGAGGGGGGGAAGATATGAAACTCATGGGGGCCAGAGAGGAAGCAGAGTGGGTAGGGTGCTTGCCTAGCATGCAGCCAGCCCGGGCTTGATCTCTGGCATCCTGTATTGTCCCCCAAGGATGGCTTGGAGTGGTTCCTGAGTGCAGAATCAGGAGTGACCTCTGAGCATGTCCAGGCGTGGCCCCCAGACATACAACAAGCAACACAAGAAGGGAAACTCCTTTCGGCCCCCAAGGATGCTCAGAAAAACAGGCCGGGTTGTTCAAGGGATTTTCAGTCACAGAATGTTGACTTGTAGCTACTGATACTTTATACTAAATTTATTGTGGCAAATTTTTCCTTATCATGGAGTATTTAATCCCTTCAAAAACACAAGTAGTAAGTGAAATTCAAAGACAATTGTGGTTAACACTAGGAGTTATCTATGTACTACGTACTTACACTTAGTATTTATTAGGGCCAGAGTGAATTCTTTTAGACTGCTGAAACTAGTAATCGACATGAAGAAACAGTTTTCCCTACGCTCGGAAGCCAGCTCTATAGGGAGTGTAGATCAATGGTTATCGGCCCAGAGTGGTCAGCAGGGGACAGGAAGAGTGGGTCCATTTCCTAGGTGGGCAGCAGGACCGTGGAATGAAAAGAAAGCAGATTTAAAGCACGATTAAATTGTGGGTCTTAAATCCCTAAATTCTTCACAGTGGTCGTCAACACTGTCAAGATTCACTTTCCAATGTTTCTGGAGTCACAAACTCAGTCACCGGGAATTGGAAAAACGTGATTCTCCTCCTCAAGTATATAACTGGGACCCACCCGAGAACTAAGGAACCTTGTTCCGTGCTGCGCCAGGCGGACTCGGGTTCGCTCTGTCCTGCCTCCCCTCCCCGGAGGGCTGGTGCGCGGAGAGCGTCTGAGGGAGACGGTGAACGGATGGGACCTTCCTGGGGCCTTGGCGCAGTTCCTTCCCATCCGTGCTCAGTTGTTCTTTGACTAGAGGGAGTCACGGTGCTTTTGTCTCGGCTGCAGTGAGGGGACCACTCAAGGCCATCTCTGTGCCACTCGTCACCAAACCTCTCTGGGTGAGTGGCCGCGCAGACCCTCCCCCACCACACCAGACTCCCCCTCTGCTGTCCTGTGCCTTCTCCCGGCCCCTGCCCCAAGGTGGCTCTCCTCGCACGAGGGTCCTTAGCTCCTGGCAGGTGCAGAGGGCGCGAGGTCAGCTTCCCGGGAGAGACTGGCTTCAGGGCCCTGAGGGTCTGCCCGGCGCTTTGGAAGCGAAACGTGCCTTTGTCCTCCCTGCCCCGTCCGTGCCTCGGGCAGGAGTGGGCCCAGGAGAGCTTTCTGAGAGAGGAGCACTTTTCAAGGAGGAGAGAGCCAGCCCCAGAGGACCAGCAGGTGGACCGTCTCCAGCCTCCAGGTTGTAGCTGGGGTCGGACTAAGCGCTGGCGGGCAGAGCTGCTGCTTGGTGCTGGCTGTTGCTGGGTCACTTCCCTGGAGTCTCACGGTGCCAAACTCCAGCCCCAAGTCCATTAGTTTTATTCTGCATGTTCGTTTTTTCTCAAAAAGGAACAAATTATCCATTAATCCCTCCTGGTTCCCTGCTGTGCTGTCCCCAGTGGCCCAAGAGGGCGTTCAGGTCCTCGCCTGCTCTTTGTCCTAACACAGCCACGTGGACACGTCAGATGGCTTAGTGGTTCCTCTGGCATCCGACCCTGAAACTTGAATGCTTATCTGAACTTTATCTGAACTATCCCAAGTTTTCTGGGTCTGTAAAATTGGAACTGAAATCTCCTGGAAACTGGCTTTCTCAAAAAATTTTTGGTGAGCCAGAAACTGTGCGCACGGCCTTTCCTGTGGTGTTTTGGCAATTTTCACGTTGGCCCCAGACAGAACCAGGAAGTTCAGAGGTGAATGAGAATGAAAAATAATGAAATGGAAACTGATCTTTTTTCTTTTTTCTCCCCCTTTTGGTACTTCAGAAAGGTTGAGTTCAAAATTCTTTTAAGAATCTCCCAAGTCCCTGTTAACAACTTTTGTTCTCGTAATATGCATTAAAAGGGGTTGGGAACGCAATAAAAAAAAATCAGTTCATCTGTAGTTTAAAAAAATGAGAAAAGGAAAGAAGGAAACTCAATTTAAACTCACCACGTCGTCTGCTTGTTTTCTTTTTCTCACACAATTTTACTAAAATCACTTGTGGAATCAGAATCTATAGAATCAGTGGTGCATTTAAGGAGAATTTCTCCTGATATTGGCACCCAAGCCAGATGTTTTAATGAATTAATACCCACTTTTTCTTTAATCCAAATTGCTACCGACCCAGGTGGGTTGTGTTTTGTGGTTTTCCTTATTTAGAGGTTTAGAACCTATCATTAGAGTTTACCAGAGCTTTTTTAGCGGAGAGGGGGTGCCGGGGGGAGCGGAGAGTCACCCCCAGTTATGAAGCAGGGGCGCGAGGAAGGGGCTTACGTCACCGTCCCGGGGGGTGGACGCCTGTCCAGCCAGCAGTGGCTCTCAGCCCTCGGTCGGCGGCGACTCTCAGAGATGCCGCAGCCCGGCTGGCAGCTTCTCAGACAGCTGCTTCTCGGAGGAGGCCACGGGGCCGCTGTGGTCAGCCTCCTCTGACCATTTCACCGGGGCCACACATTCATCAGTGGGAGCCGCCCTTGTCACACGGAACCACATTTGCCGTACTGAGCCGCGGTCCCACATTCATCACACTGAGCCTGGAACCATCACACCGGACTAGAGTCCCACATCCGTCCCTCGGGGCTCCGCCACCACCATGTCACTGGGGTGTTGGGAGTGTCTTGCCAGGTCACGGGACACAGCTCAAGGCCCCGCGCTGCCCTTGTCCGGGTTGCTGTACGCCTTTCCTTCTCCCTCCTTCTCTCTGTCCCCCCTCAAAGCCAGCTCAGGGGTCATCGCTACCGTCCGCGGAGGACAGGTAAAGGGATGACGGCTCGGCGTCCTGCAGGCGTCCCCAACTACTCAGAGCCAAGGCGCGAATCCTGCTCCTTGGCCTTGAAGCTCTGACCAGGCTGTGGGAAGGGGGACACGCCCCCGGACAGCTCGAGACCAGCTCGGGAGCGAGAGGGAGGGATTGTCCGGGGGAGACCCACCTTCACACCAAGTCCTCCGCACGGATTCCTACGTGACCCAGTCGCCAAAGATGACGGAGGGAACTGAGAGTCGCAGACGACTCCTTTCAGGTTCCCATCGCGGGTGTGGACAAACCCTTTGCCGTAGCCTGTCGACTCAGGCCTGTGCTTTCTCGGACATTCCCAGGCTGTGCCGTCAGCCCCTGGGAGCCCCCGTCTGTCCTGCGAGCCTCCCGTGGGTCCTGTGCCCGTCCGGGACGGAGTCTTGGACAACAGAACCACCAGAGGCCACGCCGAGCTATTTCTTTTTAATCTAATAATGTATAATTCCTGTAGTGCTCTGAAGAGCCAAGGTTTACAAATGTCTGAAAATTTCCAAAAATTTTGATGAAATGAACGCTCCCCCAAGACCCTTACTTCATTGTTTTTGCTGGCCACGCTTTCAAAGCCCTTCAGTTTCATTGAATTGCAGGCCTGCACTTGGAATAAGTGATGCCCTTTGGAATGGTTGCCCTGCTCTGTGATTTGTAGGGAGTTGGCACCCGTGGGCCTGGCCCTCCTCCAGGGCCCTCATGTGGGTCACAGATGCAGAGGGAAGGGCAGGGGGTGGCTGAGGGGGGAGAGATGTGCTTTTCCACCTCCAAGAGAGGCAGGGGAGGACGAGCACCCTGAGGGGAGGCGAGGGCAGGGGGTCTTGTGTCACTAAAGTAAGACGTGGGTCCGGTTTCTGAAACCCCCCGAGCTGTTCTCATGAACCAACAGCTGGCCCGTGAAGGTGGGCACGCAGGCCGGAGGTAGCCAGCCACGCTGACCCCAGCCCTGCCATCACGCAGGCATAATATTTTCACTGGGATGAACTGCTCCTGAACTGTTCCTGTGATTTCTTTGGTGCAAACAGGCCTTCCTTCCACCCCAGACATGCGTGTCTTACGGCCACCCAATTGTTTACTGTAAAAACATATTTATGATAGCCAAGGCAAGCAGACTCCGCCTTCGCACTGGCGTTGGAGCTCCCCCGAAACCTTTTTATTCTGCGCTCACCCAGGCCCGGCAGGGAAGTCTCCCCAGCCCGATCCAAACCGGGCCCTGTGTTTCCTTTGGCCTTGTCTCCAAACTCCCAGCGTTTTATGACCTTTGACCAAGATGGTGGCCGTCCTCTGGACTGGACATGAGTTTTCCTTTGCTTTCTGACAGCGTTGCATGTGCCCACCAGAAAGGCCAGCCAGAGCCACGAGTGAGCGAGCGGAGAGGCAGGGGAGCGGGGAGGACGCTTGCCTCGTGGGGGGGCCAGCCTGTTTGGCACTGCCGGGACTGACACTTGATGCAGAGTCAGGACTTGCCACGGACCACAGCCGGGTGGGACCCCAGAGCCAAAACTTAAATAAAATAAAAACACGAAGGTTCGGTTAAATGGAAGGAATGGAGAAAAGTCGGCTGGATACAACGCAGGTCATGCCTTAGAAAACCCCTTCTCTGTCCCCGCCCAGCCAGGCCTGCCAGTGTTATCTGCCCCAGGGAAGTTGCTAGTCCTCTCTCGGCGGGATAATCCGGAGGAAAATGATGCCTTGGACGGCTGGAGAGGTGGTGGCTTCTGTGAAGCTGATTCAGTCCAGAAACACTTTCTTAAATGGCTGCCGCGGGCCAGGCCCTGGGCGGTGCGGGGAGAAGAGCGGGGCTCTGCCAAGTCCAACTCTTCACTTTCTCTTTGGACCTTTGAACGGCCCATTCGGCATTAGCCGCCGGGGTTCTTTCTCCACGATCTTTGAGGTTGTCAGCCCCACCGCGTGCCCCCCTCCCCACCAGGTCTGGCGAGCATCCTAGACCTTGACGAGCGAGCGGCGGTGAGGAGAAGAGCGAGGGAGGGAGGAGGCACCTGCTCTTGGAGTCAGGGCACGGGACCCTCCGGCGTCTCGACGATGCTGGTACCTAGGACCCCTTTGGTCAACTTAAGGAAAAAACGCCCCATCCTCCCGGCACCTTGGTGCAACGGGGGTCTTGCTCTCAGGTACCTATGTTTCCACGGCCCCAGACGCCCTCCTGGCTGCGCCGTGGGCCACCTGCCCAGCCCCATGCAGTGGTTCCAGACAGAGTTGGGACAGTTGGGAGACAAGCGGGAAGGCTGCGTTAGTGCTGCCCTGGGCCGTCTGAGGAGAGTTTCAGTGTCGTCACCAGCCCTGGGCAGCTCGGCCCCGCACAGCTTCCTCCCAGGCACCCCCGAGTAGAGAGCCTGGGGTAGCTCCAGCACTTTCTTTTTGATTTTTTAAAATTTTATTGAGATAGTTACAAGCTTTCATGTTTGGGTTACAATCTCACAATGATCAAACACCCATCTCTCCGCCAGTGCACATTCCCCACCACCGATATCCTGGGTATACCCCCCCTTTCCCACCCTCCTCCTGCCTCCATGGCAGACAATATTCCCCATACTCTCTCTCTACTTTTGGGCATTATGGCTTGCAACACAGGCACTGAGAGATCATCATGTTTGGTCCATTATCTACTTTCGGCATGCATCTCCCATCCCGACTTATTCCTGCAGCCATCATTTTCTTAGTGATCCCTTCTCTATTCTATCTGCCTTCCCTCCTCCGCTCACGAAGCAGTCTCCCAGCTATGGGGCAATCCTCCTGTCCCTTGTATCTACCGTCCTTGGGTGTCAACCTCATGTGATGTTATTCTATACTCCACAAATGAGTTCAGTCCCTCTATGTCTGTCCCTCTCTTTCTGACTCATTTCACTTAGCATGATACTCTCCATGTCTATCTATCCGTTTATAAGCAAATTTCATGACTTCATCTCTCCTAACAGCTGCATAGTATTCCACTGTGTAGATGTACCAAAGTTTCTTTAACCAGTCATCTGTTTTAGGGCACTCGGGTTGTTTCCATATTTTGGCTATTGTGAACAGTGCTGCAATGAACATACAGGTACAGATGTCATTTCTACTGTGCTTTTGCATCCTTGGGATATATTCCCAGAAGTGATATTGCGGGGTCATATGGAAGCTCAATTCCTAGTTTTTCAAGGATTGTCCATATGGTTTTCCAGAAAGGCATCTCCAGCATTTTCACAAACCCCTTCTCTCTCCTTCCCCACTCACCTTGTCAGTATTTGCTGCCAGGTTCCTTCCTCTGTGGGAAGCTCGGACCCTTCAATGGGTGCGAGTCTGCTCGGCGAGACTAGAAGCCACTCCTTCTTCTGTCTAGTTTCTGTGACAATCTCTTCCACAAAACCACACGACTGAGAAATCCCACGGATTAAGGCCCACACGGAATGAAGTCACAGAACTAGGTATCTGGCCACGGAGACACGGATCTCTGGACACAGTAACTCTGAATTTTAGTATGCAGACATGTCTCTGGTCCTCACATCCATGGGGCACTTACAAAATCGGAGGAAAGTGGATGCAAGTATATTTGGAAAATCACTTCTTCTGGTCCAGAAAAGCCCAATATCCCAACGGAGGGAGAGTTTGCTTTGAGATTTAGCTTGTCCCCTCACGGGTCCTTCTAAGACAAAGCTCAACTGGTATCTTAGAACGTGGCTGCTCCAAGGGTCAGCTTCCAGAAGCATGATCTCATCTCTGCTGGTCTGGGTCCAGGCCTCCCCGGAATGCCCAATCACGGAAGATGCCTCCACAAAAGATAGGAAGCCGGCAGCTGTCCAGACACAGCTGACAGGAGCCCGAGGGCCCAACAAGAGACAATCATGTGAGGGCCCCGGGAGAAGAAAGGGAAGAGAATTTTGGTTTTATTAAGATTCTCTTTAAAAAATGTAGTTTAGATAATGGCTATAGTAGCATTAAAATCTGAGGTATTGCTGTAGAGGGCCATCACGACCTCCCTAAGCCTGGGCATGATTCTCGTAAAATCTGGCGCAGAAATTTGAATTTGTAAAGTATGCTTTGCTTCTCAGGTCAGACGCGATCCCTTCCCTAAGACTGAAGAAACACTGCCCATGGCTGTCCCCGGCTCCCTTTCCTCACAGTCCTACCCACCACCTGCCTCTGTTTTAGGTCAGACTCATTTCTGGCGTTTCAAAGCACGGAGTTGGAATGCCGATCCCTGGAAGGCTAAGAAGCGCCGAGTGCATCCGTCCCGGCTTCGGAGAAAATAATTGTCTGTCTGTGGTGGGGGAAGGAAGGCTTTCTCTCCCACCCCCGCCCTGCACCTGCGACCCCAAACCCCGAAGAGCATAGAGTAGACTCTTGTGCATCTCAGGCTTGCAAGGAGTCAAGGTAAAGGAGCAGCCGGGCACCCGTCTCAGTGCAGGGGGAGAGACCCGCGTTTGCTGTCTACAAGACACCAAACGACCTGTCGGGGCTCATTGAGGAAGGATTCAACAACTGCAACAAGCTTAAAACCCATTTCCCTTGGAAATGTGGAGGCAGATGAGTTGTAAGCGATCACTGTGCATCATTTGTGGAATATAAAATAACATAATATGAGGCAGACACCCAAGGACAGTAGAGACAAGGGTCAGGAAGATTTCCCCCCAGTTGGAAGCCTGCCTCATGAGCTGGGGGAGGAGGCAGCTGGGACAGAGAAGGGGTCACTGAGTCAATGATGGTTGGAGGGATCGCTCGGGGTGGGAGATGAGTGCTGAAAGTAGATAAAGGACCAAACGTGACGGCCTCTCAGTGTCTGTATTGCAAACCATCATGCCCAAAAGTAGAGAGAGAGTGTGGGGGAAATTGTCTGCCATGGAAGCAGGGGCGGGGAGGGTTGGGATGGGAGTGGGGATACTGGGGACATTGGTGGTGGGGAATGTGCACTGGTGGAGGGATGGGAGTTCAATCATTGTGTGACCGAAACTCAAATATGAAAGCTTGTAACTGTATCTCACCGTGTTTAAATTTAAAAAAAAAGCATTAACTGTGCATCTCCTCCACTCCGGCCTTAGTTTCCATCAACAACCCTTTTTCCAGGGCGGCTTCCGTTACAACAAACACACTGGCTGGCTTACTAGTACGCAAACAGGTACGCAACGGGACCATTAAAGCAACTTTACTCCTCTGCACTGGAAATAATTTCACCTCCTCACGTTTAACATACTTGTCAGGGAAATCACTTAGAGGGCAGCTGACTCTGGTCTACTGGGCAGTCACAAGCGAGTCATTGTCGAGGGTCATCATCGGAACAGCACGAGGGACAGCAAGTCCCCCTCATTGTGCGGTCAGCCTGGCGCTGCCTGCCCGACACACAGGGTCACCTTAACCGGCTGTGCTCGAGGGACGCTTTGTGTTGTTTAAACATACTCCCACCCCCCTGTACTGGCCGGGTGGGCACTGATGGGCGGATTTGTCACCTAGCAGCAGGACCGCTTTGAAGAACATAGCTGGTAGCGGGGTGCGTGTGTCCACGTGCAAAGCCCACCCTGACCTTGGGCTTGGCCGCATGGTGGGGCCTCAAGCCTGGCACTCCCAGAGGAGCTCGACGACCCCGCTCCCGCGCCCCTTCCTCATGGAAGTGTGGGGGGTGGTGCCTCTCCCCCTCCCCGGTCTGTGTGTGGGCACCGCCGTCTTCAGGAGGCTCCTGGGGACGGGCAGGACCGCCCACCATAGCCCCGTGCGGGGTCTGCGTCGTGGCGGGCAGGTCTCGGCCTGAGTGTGGGAGGGGGTGGGAACGGCGCCCACTGGCACCCGCCTTCCTGCCCGTGATCCCGGTGCCCTGTTATCAGACACTGCTGCGGTCTCCCGTGGCCTTGCCAGGTTGCTTTGTACGAAAACAAACCACACTGGCTCCCAGTCCCTGCCGAAGTCAGGAAGGGGCGGGGGCGGGGGGGAGTCTGGCCGTGACGGCAGCTCCGTTAGCGCCCGGCCAGCTGGCATCCGGCAGACATGCCAGGCTTGGAGCTGGGAGCCACGCTCACGTGCGTTTGGGCGAACCTTGCTCTGTCCTCGAAACCCGGGTCCAGTTTCAGGTGTCCTGGGGCCAGGGCCAGGGCTGCCTGGGCCCAGCTGGCGTGGACGTGTCGCACCCCCTGGTCCTCCTGGGGCTACGGGAGCTGCGGGGCCGCGCTGCCCCCGGCCTGGGCCTCCCGGAGGCCAGCGGCTGCCCGTGCCAACACTCGGGGCCCGCCTCTTCCTCTCTAGGTGGGATCCCGGCACTCCTCAGATCAGGTTGTTACACAAGCAAAAATATTTTCAGATTTCCGATCATTTTATCTTTCATTTGATGCCAAAGATATAAATTCACATCCAGCGCTTGCTCCAGATCAGGAGACCCCACAGCTAACCAAGCAGAAACAGGAAGCTTCCCCGAACCCCACACGGCCGCCCGCACCAAGCCCATCAATGGACACTTGAGTCTGGAGTGAATGAGTGGAGTTTTTAAGTGACTCCAGGAAAAGACATGCCCGAGGGTGTGGCCTCGGGTCTGACAGGCACGGAGGCGCACTTCTTCATCATTCCTGTTCAGGCTTCTAAAGATCGTACCTGTTTATATCTTCTGGCCCATTTAAAACACAGCGTAGCTTTTGTAGCGGCCCTTTTGGGTCGTGTGTACGTCCTGCAGTGGACTGTGGTATTATACATCTGTGTTTATATGCCGTGTTTTCTGCTTGTCAGAGAGAAAAACCCCTTTTCACAATTTTGCTGTGATCTTTTCATTTAACGTATAATTGCGCCGTTTTCCTGATGGTGACGCTCTGCTAAGAAGTGACCCTTTGGAGCAGCCGTATAATCGGGCATGTGTGCTGGAGGCTGAGGGAGGTTGTTCTGACGCTGAGCGCTCCTTGGGATTTGTCGGGGCGATGCCTTCGTTTCTGCAGCCTGACGGAACTGCACGGCGAGTGAGGCGCAGCCACAAACAGGGGCTAGGCGGGACTGAGAGCCTGGGAAGGAAAATGTCGAAGCCGTTCAAGGGGCGTGTCACAGGTCATTGCTCTGGAGGCGTGCGGCTCTCACGGGGAGCACGTGGTCCCTGCTGCTGCCCACGTGCACCCCTGGCACCAGGACCAAGTGTGCAGGAACAGATGAGTCTGCGTGAGCACTGTGAGCAGGAGCACCATCCAGGCAAGCACCTCTGGGCGCCCCGCAGTGACCCCTGGAGCACTGCAGCCACAATGTGAATGAGCACTGTCACCGCAGAGCGCCCCCTGCAGGTGTGTCTGTGGCCCTGCAGTCTGCGGCGTGGCCCCCATGGGCGTCAGCACCAGGCGAGCAGGGGTGAGGCGTAGACGTGGGATTTCGCAGTTCGAGTAGAGGCAAAGCGCCAGGGGCAGCCTGGACGCAGGCTCGGCACTGCCGGAGCCCCCTGACGGGCCTTGTGGGGGACAGAGGCTGCTGGCCTGTGTCCTCACGCTGGGACGTGCCAACATGCTAAGGAGCTGGGCCCAGAGCAGGCAAAGCCCCCAGCCCCCTGGGAGCACTGTGCCTCAGAGCATGGAGTCAGCAGCAGCGGCAGCTGAGGGGCTGGGAGAGGGTGTGAGAGCCGCGGGCCTGGGACCAGCGTGTGCGAGGTCGGGGGCTTGACCCGCCAGGTCATGCCTCCCCAGCACCAGGGGGCCGCCCTGCTCCTCCCCCAGCAGGCAGCACTGCCCCACCCAGGAGAAAGCTTTAGCAAATGGCCTGTGGCCTGAAGAGGAGCCCTGGAGTCTCACTGTGACGGGGGGCGGGGGAAGGAGTTCGTTAGTCCCTGGGCAGCACCCTGGGCAGTGCCTAGGGTCTTCCCCAAAGCCCCTCACCTTTTACAAAGCCAAACAGGAGCGGGGTTTGCTTTTACTTTCAAGAAATAGATTTATCTGCTGCCAAGTTTCCATGATGATGATGATGAAGATGATGATGATGATGATGATCATCATCATCATCATCATCATCATCCCGTTGATTGTTGATTTCTCCAGCAGTCTCAGTAACGTCTCCATTTGTCCTAGCCCTGAGGTTTTAGCAGCCTCTCTTTACTCGTCCTTCCCAATGGTGTCGCATTGGAGGCTCTTCCAGGGTCAGACCCATCATTGTTACTGGTTTTGGCATATGAATACGCCACAGGGAGTTTGCGAGGCTCTCCCATGTGGGCAGGAAACTCTCGGTAGCTTGCCAGGTTCTCCCAGAGGGAGAACTAGGGTATGAGATGTCTTGTGGCCTCGAAGTGGTGCGTGTTTCCGGGAGCTTGGTTTTATAGTCTCTGGATGTTGGCCATTTGTGGGATTACACAGCACTGGGGGCAGTCCCTGGGTGTGACTGCCTAGCTACTGGAAAATGGGGAATCTGGGCGGAAGAGGCCGTCTCGATCCTAGCAGGCTTGGAGGTTTCAGCCCCAGGTCCCACACACCTGGGTTCCTCTGCCAGTTCCTTCATGCTGGTTCCACTATAGATGCAAGAAAAAAGTGCTCTCACATTTTCTGTCTCCTGGTGGCCCCTAAGACTGAACAAGGGTTAGGGGGGCTATTTCAGGAGAAAAACCAGGAAAGTGAGTGATGCTGAGAGTAGGCAGGAAGAAACCGACTGACTTCCAGAAGCATCAAAAGTAATTGAGTTTGCAATGATGTTGGAGAAATTAGCCTGACAGCACTTGAAAAAAATCTGGAGTTATGGTTAATTAAAAGAAGCAAAGGGTTGCGGGGGGGGCGGGGAGTCGACGGAGAAGAAATAAATAGACTATAAGAAAAGGGGATGATGGATAATAGCCCTCTCGCCAGATCCCTTTTTCTGTTGGATAGTTGAACTCATTGACACGACTCTCTAAGAGCTAGCAGGGTTCCCTTCCATTCAGTAGTGACTCAATAGCGTCGGGAAATAGATTGGGACCACAGACCATGAACACAGGGATTGACGTGTTTGGAAGACCGAAGACAAAAGTGTCAGAATCGAAGGTTTCGTTGGAAGTTGCACAAAGGAAGGTGGAGGGGCTGGAGACGCAGCAGACAGGAGGAGGGCGCCCGCAGGCTCTGCCGGGGCAGCGGAGAGGCACAGGGCGGGGAGGGCTGTCTGGAACACGTCTGTGGAAGAGCCACTAGGCAGAAAGCCACAGCAACTACGGTTGTCCCGGCAGAGAAGCACCGTGAAGGAAGAGAGAGAATCGAAGGTAAAATGAAGGACAAGTTTGCATCAATAGAAGCCACCTCCGATGTGCCGGGAAGGAGCGGACAGCTTGGTCCAGGACACACGGGCTCAGAATCCACACCGAGGAGCACCCAGGCAGGGTTCTGTGTGTCAAAAGAGAGAAAACCCTCTGTGGTTCCTGGTTTAACAGATAGTCCAATAAGGTAAGCCAGGAAGAGCGTCTCAAAGAGGGAACACTAGGACACAGAGAAGGAATATTCCCACAAGCCATAAAATTACAAACTATCACTGTCACTGTCATCCCGTTGTTCATTGATTTGCTGGAGCGGGCACCAGTAACGTCTCCATTGTGAGACTTGTTGTTACTGTATTTGGCATATCAAATACGCCATGGGGAGCTTGCCAGGCTCTGCCGTGCAGGTGGGATACTCTCGGTAGCTTGCCGGGCTGTCCGAGAGGGACAGAAGAATCGAACCCAAGTCGGCCGCATGCAAGGTAAACGCCCTACCCACTCTGAAAATGTAGGTAAAATGGTAATTTTTCTTAAAAAAAAACTTAGATGATAAACATTGACTGGATGAAACGGAAAATGAAAATCAATCAGTGACTGTTAAAGAAATTAAAAATCTCCAGCTGGAACATGCACTGGTGGAGGGATGGGTATTTGATCATTGTGTGATTGTAACTCAAACATGAAAGCTTGTAACTATCTCACGGTGATTCAATAAAAGAAAAAAGAAACTAAGTGTCTGAAGGTAATGATTTAGGAAGAAAAGATAGTGATGAGGTGCAGATAAGAAGATCTAGAAGAAAATCCATTGAATTATCTTCCCAAGAGGCTACATTTGATTAATGGGCAAAACTCGCCAAAGTGGGCTAAATAAGAGAACCCTGATCACTACCACATTAATAGTACTTGATGAATAAGCAATCAAAAACTTAAACAAAAATCGCCAGCCTGAAAGCTGCCAAGTCAAGACAGTTGGGGAGAAGGACGTTGGGGAGAAGGAGTGGCCCTGGTGGGTGGGGGTCTCTGTCACAGTCCTGGGCATGGAGCCCCCACCCGCCAGTGACCTCTTCTGCTCCCACCAAGACATTTTGGCTGGCGTGTTTTAATAAGTGTTCTAAGCCAACTCTGTTGTTTTATGGAAATTGCTCATTACAAAAGTTAAACTGGAAAGTACAGGTGCTTTGTTCATTTTGTGAGGCTAATGTGCTAAGATGCCATATTTTTTTAAGTCACAAAAAGAAGCCACATTCCAAATTCCATACGGGCATAACAACTTAAATCTTAAAATATTATAAGGTGAATCCATTCACATGTTATAAATGTCCATACATCACACTCAAGGAATGCGTATCCCAGGAATACAGAAAACGTTCATTATCGGACAATCTATCAACCTTCTTAGCACATAATGAAGTCATAGGTACAGGAAAAATAATATTGGCTTATTTGTTTATTCAGCCAATATTGATTTAGCACCTGCTCTGGGTTAGTCCTGCATTGCCCGGGGCCCTGAGAACGGTACGGAGTATAAACAGAACAACTCTGTCTCCTAGGGTTTTCATTCAAGGGATGAATCAGAAAGCAATCAAGTAAACAGATAACTGAAGTGTCTGCATAATGCCATGATGTCATGATGCTGTGAATAGCAATGAAGGTGATGAAGAGGGCTGCGGCAAGCTCGGAGCTGAAGGCAGAGGACAGGTGACATCTGGGTGGGGGGAGGCTGCCTCGTGGGCAGAGAGAACGGTGTGGGGGCCATGAAGGCTCCAGGCCAGGGCTCAGCTTGCAACTAGGACAGAGGTGCGAGTCAGGGGGAGGCAGGTGGGGCAGATGTAGAGATGGATGAGGCAGGAGGAGGCCAAGCAGAGAGGAGGCGAGGCTGGAGAGAGAGCAGACCAGGACCATGGGTGCTTGGTTGACTCCATCCTACGTGGCATGGGGAGAGTCTCGGGGGATATACAGAAAAGGAGCGACAAGGTCTGACTTAGATAACCTGCCTCACTATCACTAGAGAGGAAGAAGGACAAGAGAGTCGATACCAGGGAAGATCAGGCGAGAGGGAAAGGCTGTGCCCCAGTGGATTGGTGTGGACGGGGCGATGGGGGTGAGGGTGAGGAGACGGAGACACCGGTAGCAAACGTAGATCTAACTGATTAGATTTCCCCAGAGAAACACAAATAGAAGAGATAGAGATAGATAGATAGATAGATAGATATAGATAGAGACAGAGAGAGAGAGGCAGAGACAGAGACAAAGAAAGACAGAGATGGAGAAAGAGAGACAGAGAGACAGAGACAGAGACAAAGAAAGACAGAGATGGAGAAAGAGAGAGAGACCGAGAGACAGAGAGAGACAGAGACAAAGAAAGACAGAGATGGAGAACGAGAGAGAGACAGAGATAGAGAAAAACACACACACACAGAGAAGATATTGTAATAACCAATGGTAGACAATGTGCAATGGTTTCGGAGACTGACAAGTTCCAGAATCTTCCACTGCCCCAGGCCCCCTAATGGCATGTTTATAAGTCACGCCTGAAGAGCCAGGGGCCTGTGCTGTGTTCTCTTGTGCAGTCTGGCACGGGAAGGCAGAGTCCGGCCTCAGTGTCAGCGTGCGGACGGGGAGAGACCCGAGCTCTCGAATGTGCCCATCTCCCCCACCAGGGCCCCGGGACAAGCAGCCCAGCCCACCGTGTGAGGACAGGCCTCACGGCGAGACCCATTCAGATGAAGAACGGAGACTTTGGAACCGTCCTCCCTGGGGGGCTGGACTTCCCGTTCCATTCAGACCCTTGGCTGACGGGACGGGGCCCACCCCCCGGGGTGGGGAAGGGGGTTTCTCTGCTTCCCTTGGCCTAGTTAGCCTGTGTTAATCCGCCCAGAAGCACACTCAGTCACCCGCAAATAACATTCGCCTAAAACGCCTAGCTACTGTCCCCCCCCCGCCCCCACTACTGCCCCTGGAGATGAACCATCGCAGCAGTCTAGAAAGGCCTCTCACAGGAATACCTGTGAAGACGCCAGAGCCATCATACCCAAGGGCACGTCTCTCTCAGGAATACCTGTGAAGACGCCACAGCCATCATACCCAAGGGCACGTCTCTCACAGGAATACCTGTGAAGACGCCACAGCCATCATACCCAAGGGCACGTCTCTCACAGGAATACCTGTGAAGACGCCACAGCCATCATACCCAAGGGCACGCTCACCCTCAGGCTATCGCCGGTACCGCCACAGTCGGGAGTACGCTGCAGGTCTCATGCAGGACCAGGAGACAGGTCACCAGCTTCAAAGGGAGTCAGCAAGAGTCTCTGCTTACAAATAAAGGCAATTCTCTACATGAAGGAAATGTCGGAGTTTTTCAAGCTTCTGGTATGAGTCAGAAAGTTCCAGCAGCTTACTGAAATAGTAAAGTTATTGCGACCTCAATCTACACAGGAAAGGCCATAACGCGAGCAGCTGGGCGTACGTTGGAAGAAGTCTGGTATTGTAGATAGCGACCAAGACAGCTCCCCAGAAAACAAAATGGATCTGAAGTTAAAAACGGATTTAAAGGCAAAAATATGTGATTACATTCAAGAATTATAACGATGTCAATTTCCCTCCAAGATACTCTCTGAATTTAATAAAATTCTAATCCAAATCCAAAAGAGACTTTATGAAATTTGCCAAGTGAATCCTAAAATCAATATGGAAGTACTAAGGGTCAAGAAGAGCCAAGATAAATTTGAAGAAGAAGCTGGGCGGTGTGTGTGTGGGGGGGGGGTGGGAAGGGAGAAATGCGCCTGACCAAACACATCAAGGATTTATAGAACTATAGAAAATGAGGCCATGGGGATTGGCACAGGAAGAGTTGAGTAAAGCGGAGGAACATGGCAGAATCCGGGAAGAGACACTCACATCTGTGGAAACTTGAACCCAAGGGCACTGAAAATCAGGAATGAAGGGAAATCTTTCAGGGAGTGGAATGTGGACAAAAAATAAAAATCACAAGGGACCAGTATGGCAATAATAGTTGGAAATGATCACTCTGGACACGGACTGAGTGTTGAAAGGAGGTAAAGGAATGTACAAGATAACCTTTTAGCATCTGTATGCAAACCAGAAGGCCCAAAGTGGGGGGAGGTGAAGAGAGAGAGAGAGGAGAGAGAGGAGAGAGAGAAAGAGAGAAAGAGAGAGAGAGAGAGAAAGAGAGAGAGAGAGAGAGAGAGAGAGAGAGAGAGAGAGGAGAGAGACTGCCTAGCTACTGGAAAATGAGGGATCTGGGTGGAGGAGGCGCAGTCCTGATCTGAGCAGGCTTAGAACCAAGCCTGCTCGAAGAAAGAGTGATACAGGTAAATAATAAGAAAAGTTTCTCCATCTACTGAAATTGGGGAAATGAAATTAGCAGTGAGATTGTTTCAGAGCATCAGATTTTAGTCACGAGTGGGCCCAAGCTCGCCATGGTGACCTTCCTTGACTTGTCACAGGCACTGACGTGGTGCAGTTACTTTAGAAATTGACTTTGAAATACCTGGTAAAGATGATACTCATATTCTTCCATAGGTCAATTCCTGAGTTCACATACAAATTCAAAAAGTTTTATAAGCTTGGAAGACAGTGAAAAATTATTTATTGCATCATGTTTTATATGGGAAAAACATAAAACAGGATTGTCATTCAATGACAAAATACTAAATGACAAAGTAATTTTGTGAATTGTGATAGACCCAGAGCAGAGTATTGTATAGCATTTTAATGGCTGCAGGCACTCAGGTCATTTTCCAAAAGTAAGTTTTTAAAAAGGTAAGATGCCAAATGATATGAATAGCAGTCTACCATTTTTGTCAATTAAAAAAGCTTGGTAACAGTGGCCAGGTCACGGAGTATTCATACACAGTAAATCCATAGTTACGTGGTCCAGCCATGGATGGTGACATAACTATTGAGTGGAAGTACCGTGCAAAGGACTTCTGGAACAAGGGAGCGTGATTAAGAAGGGTTCCTGAGCTCTAAGGACATTTCCACCAATGAGAGCAGCTCATCGAGATATTCCAGGGGGTCAGAGGCAGATCCAGCTCAGTCACAGGTCCCCTGAGCACTGCCAAAAGTGATCCCTGAGCACAGAGGCAGGAGTAGGTCCCGAGAACCACCAGATATGACCCAAAGCAAAATAAAAACAAAATTTGGAAATGGGCTCTTCGTGTTCCTGGAGCGAGCAGATACCATTGGTCTACACTAGCACATGACAGGGACGGATGGAGACTTACTGGCGCCCGCTCGAGCAAATCAAAGATCAACTGGATGACAAGTGATACAAGTGAAGAAATGGGGGCACACCTGGTTGCCGTTTTGCCCTGTTCTCGTGAAGCTGTGTGGAAGAATGGAGTGTGAGGGTGATACACACGGTTATTCCCCAGAGTGAGCTGCCCCGCCCCTACGTTTTCTTAAGTAGGCCTAATAACGACCCGTCACATCCAAACCCTGTGGAGGTTGTCCCAGAGGGCCGTGAAAACTAAGCGACAGCTTCTCATCTGTAGATTTGGACCTTTCAAAATTGAACCATTTCACAAAGTGAAAAAAAGTAAAAAAAAAAAAATGGGAACAAGCGAAGTGTCTGAGAGAACGCACAGCATCCTGTTACTCCTTTCTGTCTTCCACATGTTCGTGTTCGCAAGGGCCCTTCCACCGGGAGAGTCCTGACAGGCTGCTGAGAGTCTGGAAGGGGCGAGCCTTCCTGAGCAGCTCCGCGTGGAGCTCTGCCTGTCCTGCTGACGGGAGCCACCAACAAGCCCAGAGCCCACCTTACTCTGCCCTTCCCTTCTGTCCTCCGAGGAAATGCTCTGAAGTCACCCGGCGTAACGCAGATCTTCACGGGAGAGCTTGGCCAGAAAGTCTGAGCTGCTACTATCGAAGGAGAGACTTCCTGTAGGATATCATTGGTATGTCCTGTTCTCCTTGATACAGGGAGCTTAGGTTTATCAGCTCACAACCATCAAAGTGCTCCCGAGTTATTCCCATTCCTTTGTCTATCTGTAACCACTTCTCTATGCTCTCTTCCCCAACCAGTTAATCAGATTTCCCCCCCTAATCAGACTCTGTTAATTTGTAAGGTCAGACCTTTCTAGAACACTGAACTTGTAAGTTAATATTGCCTTTCTCCTCTCCTCATGTCTTTTGAATAGTTTACTTTAAAGCAATGTCCTTTTTGTATGGACAAAGAAAGACAGTTGTGAATATACTTTGGTAACATGGGATTTAATTGGCTTCAAATATTATTCACTCCCGGGCATCTGCTTTCTCGACTTAAGCCTCAGTTACCCTTAATTCCTAGCACCCCCAAAAGCAGGGTCCCGACGAGGGATGGGACAGACCCAGGGAAAGTGGTGAGTTATGTGCTACCCTGGCATCGAGATGGGCCTGGCCAAAGCGCCTAATGCTTAACTACATGTTAAGAGCTTGGTCATGGACATTTCATGTCATGATCCAAAAGTAATGACGAGACTAGGACCCTGCTAGGGATAGGAAAGACTAATCTGGCCTGAGCACTGTAGTCTGAGATTGAGGTGACCCCAGGAAAGCAATTCTATAAGCTTAATGCATCTCTTGCTATGTCCATACAAAATGATTAATATTATGAATACTTATATGTTAGTTGGGCAAGGAGAGGAGAAACACATCCATGGGATTCCACTCTTGGGTGGGTGTCCTGCTGAAAGAGAATCTGTCCTAGAAGAAGCATCCCCTGAGGGAAAGAACTTTACCCCTATTGATTGTGACCACACCTGTGTGTAAGCCCCAACCCCTCATGCTGGGGGATTTAACTAGGCTGTAAGAGGGGGCTGGGGGAAGTCCCAGTGCCAGATCTGGGGAAGCCAGATCGAGATCCAGACCCAGAGGAGAAGGAGAATGAAGCAGCATGGGGGAGGGAGAAGCAGGAGGAGACTCAGAGGAGAATGGAGATGGGAATGGAATAAACTGCAGCTGAGACCAACCAGCCTGGCTCCGTTCCTTCCTTCGCCTGCCTCGTCATCGCCATCAACCTCCCCGGGGTGGGGGAAGCGGCTGGAGACTACAGAACGCGGGCGGCGGGAGAGATAGAGCCCCGCTGCCCTGTGCCCGGTGTGGTGCCCCTCCTCCCTTTTCTTTTTTGTGTGTTTACACACTTCCCACTCAAGGGATCGAGAGAGGAGGTGGGAGTTCACAGGTGCCTCTCCGTGGCTCCGTGGGTCCTTGGCGTTGTGACTCCATGTCTCTGTGGCCCTGTGGTTCGTGGCTCTGTGACTCTGTGGTTCCGTGGCTCTGAGACCCTCCGCTGGCAGGGCAGGCGGGAGCCGGGTCAGAGCTGAGTGAGGGCTGAGCCCTTCTCTCCGGTTACCAGGGTAACCCGTCCCGGGCCTGGCTCTGGCTCCTTCCCTCTGTGGCATCTGCCCCAAAAGCTTTCTTGAAAGTCGTGCCAGAGGCCGTGATGAGTTAATGCCCCACTGGGTTTTAAAGTCTTAATTCTTCATTCAAACAGTAATTAAACCTCGAAGCTTAACGCCGGTAAGAGTTTTCCCCTCCATCCAGCGGGGAGCTGCTTGTCAAGGCAGGGGCTCCCACTCGCTCTAAGCCCCGATTAACATGCCTTTTGCACGCCCCGAGCACGATCACCTGACCTCCTGCCATCACTATAAAGGAAATCTTAATCTCGTGGCAAAGATGTTAGCTGATAACAGCAAAACTTAATTTCTGTTCATTTATTCATTTCACTCTCGGAGAGCCCGGCAAGCTACCCAGAGTATCCCGCCCACACGGGCAGAGCCTGGCAAGCTCCCCGTGGCGTATTCATATGCCAAAAACAGTCTCACCATGGAGACGTTGCTGGTGCCCACTCGAGCCAATCGATGAGCAACGGGACGACAGTGCGACAGTGCTGTTCACTTTATTCACGACTCACTTCACGCGGGAGTCTGCTCCCCTAGACGTGGAAGACGGAGAGAACTAGCGTGGAGGACAGACCAAGGGCCCTCGCCCCTCGCCTGAAGAGACCCAGGGGTGGCGCATGTGTCTTCCGCGCTGTGGCTCGGGGTCTGGGCCTCGCAACTCCAGAGCTTGCAGTTCTCTGTCTCCTCCACAGGGGGTGACGGGCTCGCCCTCAGGGCAGGGGGCGGCTGCCCTGGAGTCCTGCACGCCGGACCCCGTCCTCCAGACGGACTCTGAGTCTGGGCGCGGGGCCCTGTGACCCCGGGTTGGTTGCCCGAAGGAGCCCCTGGACTGTGACACAGCAGCGTCGTCTGACGGCAAAGCTCGGCCCCACCTTCCCCTGCGGGTCGCTCGGGCCGAGCAGGGACAGGACACAGGGACACAGGGAGAGGAGGAGGAGGAGGAGGGGGAAAGGAGGAGGAAGGGGGGAGGAGGGAGGAGCAGCAGAGGCAGGGGCTGCTAAGAGGGTGCGGTCAGCACTGAGGGGGAGAGGGGGCCTCACAGAGGGGACAAGAGGGAGGAGCCGCAGGCCAGGGCTGGGGAAGGGCTGGACGGCCGGGCAGTGGAGGGGAAGGACAGAGGGACTGGACGGGCGGGGACAGGGGGGGGGGAAGGACAGAGGGACTGGACGGGTGGGGACGGGGGTGCTCGGTGGCAGAAGCTCGGGTGAAGCACCTTCTGACGTAGAAATCTGAGAGGCCTCAGGGCTGTGGGGCGGCGACCTGGGAGGGTTTCTGGACCTCAGGGATGTTTCTCTCCCAGGGGCCTCACCTGGCCCTCCTGACCCCAGCTCAGAGTTCCTGCAGGGGCACAGGGCAAGGGGAGGAGGGTAGGGGAGGGCAGGAGAGGGGGAGGGGAGGGGAAAGGAGTGAGGGGAGGGGAAGAGAGGAAGAGAAGAAAGGGAAGGGAAGGGAAGGGAAAGAAGGGGAGGGAAGGGCAGAGGAGGGGAAAGGAAGGGAAGGGGAGGGGAGGGGAGGGAAGGGCCGGGCAGGGGGGAAGGGAAGGGGAGGGAAGAAGAGGGAAGGCGAGGGGAAGAGATGGGAGGGGAGGGGAGGAGAGGGGAAGGGAGGAGAGGGGAGGGGAGGGGAGGGAAGGAGAAAGTAAGGAAGGAGAGGGGAGGGGTGGGGAGGGGAGGGAACGGGAGGGGAGGGGAGGAGAGGGGAGGGAAAGAGAGGAGAGGGGAGGGGAGGGAAGGAGAAGGGAAGGAAGGAGAGGGGAGGGGAGGGAAGGAGAGGGGAGGGGAGGGAAGGAAGGGGAGAGGAGGGAAGGGGAGAGGAGGGGAAGGGAGGGCAGGGGAGGGGAGGGGAGGAAGCGCGGCTCCCTCTTCCCTCAGAGGCGGCTGCTGCGGGCGTGACTCTTCCTCCCGCAGGGCCACCCAGCAGGGACGCACACTTGCCAGCAGAATGACTCCGTCAGCAGTGCTCAGTAGGGCCCAGGAAGCAGACCCTCCTTGTTGGGGAGGAAACGTTCGGAGAGGCCTAAATTTGCAGTGGTGGGGGCAGCCGGGCTGGGGGCAGTGGCTGGGGTGGGGCCTCTGTGGGCACCCCCGGACCCACTCACACGTCCAGAGGTGAGAGTTCTTTGGCCTGTGTTTAACAGAATTCTTAACTCCCACCGTGGTGCTCCCTGGCCAGTGCTCTGCGTTGCAGGCTTGGGTCTTCCCTTGTTAAGGAAAGTGCTAGGGTGGCTCTGGGCGCTGTGATGAGGCATTTGTTATTTTACAATCCCTCCAGCTCTGCGCCCTGCTCGGGACTTACTCCCGACACCCGGCTCCTGGCACTGCAAGGCCCCCCGCCCTCAGTGTGCTCGGGGCCACTCTGCCCATGGCCCGTCAGGGGGTCCCCGAAGACGGAAACCCCGAACTCACTGCAGAGCTTTAGCCTGACATGTGTAGAGTTTTTTTTTTTTTCATTTACGATATTTTGAAAGGCCCTAAAGAAAGGAACCAACAGCAAAAAGTGTTTAAGATGTGAAATACATGTGCAGGATCCTTAGAGTTAGACGAGATTTTACTAGCAGGAAAATAACGTCAAAAGGGGAAGGAAAACAGCTCTGTCTGAAGCCACTGACGCAGAAGGCCTGGCCGGTGGGGGACAGCGGACGCAGGAGACCCCGCCAGTGATGGACAGTGGACGCAGAGGCCCAGACGGTGACGGTCAGCAGACGCAGAAGGCCCAGCCATGGTGGTCAGCAGACGCAGAAGGCCCAGCCGTGACGGACAGTGGACGCAGAAGGCCCAGCCGTGACGGACAGTGGACGCAGAAGGCCCAGCCATGACGGACAGTGGACGCAGAAGGCCCAGCCGTGATGGACAGTGGACGCAGAAAGCCCAGCTGTGATGGTCAGTAGATGCAGAAGGCCCAGCCAGTGACGGTCAGCGGACGCAGAAGGCCCAGCCAGTGACGGTCAGTGGACGCAGGGGCCAGCCAGTGGTGGGCATCTCAGTAAACCCACAGTGACCTCAGAAACACCATTGTGGAATAAAACAACTCGCACAGATTTTCGCTTATGGAATCATTTTTTTGATAATTCCACTTGCCATTTGGTTGTAAGAAGCAATACAGAATTTTGTTGTGCCCGCTAGGGGGTCAGGCTAGGGGGTGGGGGGGACCTGGGGACATGGGCGGAGGGAAGGTCAGGCCGGGGTGGCACTGGTGTTGGGTGCCCGAGTCAACCGTGTTCTGGACAACTTTGTAAGTCATGGTGTCGAGACAGCCTTGAACATGACAAAGGAAAGGATGCGGGGGGGTGGGGTAACGTGTGCCCACACCACACACTCCGTGGCCCGGTGGGCCTGAGAGCCCAGCTGGAGTCACGGAACCTTCAAATGGGCCTGTTGAGGCCGGGGCCCAGACGGGCGGGGAGGGGGCGACTCGGGAGCACTGTGGAAGGAGGGATGGAGGCATGCGGCTGGGGGCCAGAACACTTCTAAAACTCGCCCTCCACTGGCTTGGTACACCACGGCTCTTTAGCTGAACATCGACGCACAGCCAGGGACACAGAGACGCGAGAGGCAAGACTCGGTGTCTGGGGGACAAGGACCCCGGGGAGCAGCGGGCCGGCCGCGGCCGGCAGGGCCTGGTGAGATTCCAGCGCTTTTCCTCGGAACGAGGTTTTAATTACCCAAGAAACACTCACGTTGAATCACCCCGTACATGTATTAGCTAAAATAATCTCTTGTGAACACCTCGGATCCATCATTTTGTGCCTTTGAAGTTTCCAGTTTGACATCCTCAAAGAGAGGCGGAAAAATCAAAACCCAGCCCCGGGCTACCGGCGGGGAGAGGTCAGGCGAGTGGGTGTCGCTCCTCGAACCCAGCGGGTCTCCCGGCGGATGGGAGGACGCAGAGGAGAGCAGCCCCCGGCCCCGGGAGACGCCCTCCCTCCCGGGAAGGAGCCGGCTGGGCTGGTCAGGCTCCCCAGAGCCCGAGAGAGGGCCAGAAGCCAGAGCGGGGCCGGAGAGCCCGCCTCGGTGTGAGCATGGCCACGCGGGGTGGCACCCGGGCCTCGGGCACCCTCCTCCTCCTCAGTAAGGTCAGCGCGGCTGTGTGACGCCCTCTCCCCTCCCCCTCCCCTCCCCCTCTCTCCCCCTCTCTCCCTTGCTCTCTCTCTCTCCCTGTCTCTCTCCCCCCTCCCTCTCCCTCTGTCTCCCTCTCTGTCTCTCTCGCTCTCACTGTCTCTCCCTCTCTCCTTCACTCTCTCTCCTGTCTCTCTCTTACTCTCCCTCTCTCTTGCTCTCTCTCTCTCTGTGTCTCTCTCCCTGTCTCTCTCTTCATGTCTCTCTTGCGCTCTCTCTCTCCTGTCTCTTTCTTACTCTCCCTCTCTCTTGCTCTCTCTCTCTCTGTCTCTCTCCCAGTCTCTCTCTCCCTCCCTCCCTCTCCCTCCCTCTCCCTCCTCATATGAGTAACATCACACACAGTCTAGTTTTCAATTACTCGGCTTGTTGTAACTGGCACAAGTTGTTTCTTCTTCTTCCAAGTCATATTTTACGTGTAACCTTTCTTTCTTTTCTGATGCATACCGATAACAAAAGGATCTCTAGGACTTTTGTATTCCAGAGCAAAACACACACACACACACACACACACACACACACACACACATGTATATCTCCCACAGTCAGTGCAGGCCCCAGGCTCCCAGCCCCGGGTTTGCCGTGGTGTCTACACAGCAGGGTCATGACAGTGTCTTAAACACAACGTAACTTTCATTTAAGGAGCAAAATTGCCTGTTATGAGAAAACTGACTTTGAGAATTTGCCCTTTTTCTTTTATGCCCCCTTTTTTTTTAAAGCTCCTTTTGCTTAGTTATTTTTCTCCATTTTTATTCATAAATGTGTGCCTAGAAAATTATTTTGAATCACTGTAATCATGCCTTTCCTTGGGTGATTAAAATGACCTTTTGTGTTATAAACTGGTGAAGAGAGATTTTATTGATCCAACACACAACTTCAGTTTTCAACAGAAAAATAACCTTACGCTATTTATAATGTTAAAAATAACCTAACCAAGAAGTAGCATCGGTTGCCCCTATTTTTCCTCCAATTTCCAAAATATGTTACTCTTTTCATTATTCATCACTTGTAAAATTGTTATTGCTCCATTTAGGTGATAAAAATTTGGCAAGAAGCAATTTTTAGACCTAGAGATTTGTCACTTTTAGCAGAATTAATTTTGCTACAAAAATTTAAATAGACCAGATCTCATTGTATAGGTGAAATAAAAGGCATAATTATGTGTTAAGAGATCCTGCAAATATTTTCTTTTATTTTTAAAACTAATCACTAAATAACATAGGACTATCTCAGTAATTATGGGTTATTCAGATTTCAATTGCTGATGCTGCTGTTTTTTTCAAGTCTGTATAGCTATGATATTGCGATAAGCCATTCAGTTAAGAAGAAAATTGAAAAGATTTTATCTTCTAGACATCTTAAAGATAAATCACCATCACCAACTAATCACCAGACGAATCTATTCTGAGTTTGAATACCAGAACAAATGGTTTTTTATTACAATTTTTTACTTAAATGTAAGAAAATAGAATTTATTTTTGAGTCCCTTAAATAGTGCTCAGAAGTGCCCAGTGATGCCTGGCCCCGAGCACCCCAGGCTCAGCAGTGCTGGGGGCACTGGACTCCTCCTGGCAGTGCTCGGGGACCCCGGGTGTCAGGGCTCAACCCCGGGGCTCCCTCATACAAAGCTTACATCAGCTCTGGGAGCACTGTCCCTGGCACTGTAGGTGGGGAGCTTTCCCCTCTTCCTTTCGCTATTTGCCTGGAGGATGAAGCTCCCCCAGCGGTGCTCAGGGGACACTTCTCCCTCTGCGCCCAGAGATCACCCCTGCCCGTGCTCAGGGCCCCCCGTGTGGTGCTGGGGCTCAGGGGGGGAGTCAGCCGCCTGCCAGATAAGCATCTTCTGATTTGCTTTGGCCACGCCCAGCCGTGCTCGGGACTTCCTCCTGGCTCTGAGCTCAGGGATCCCTCCTGGGAGGCTCAGGTGGACCCGGGAGGCGGGTGCCCGGTGCCCGGTGCTCCTGGGCAGCTCTGCCCACTGCCAGGCGGGTGCCCGGTGCCCGGCTGTCCCCCCTTCTGAGGCGTGGCCACATCTGCACTCGGGCCAGCCGAAGGCCAGCCCATGCCACCCCGAGCCTCCCCTGGCCCCGCCCTCTGCCCCAACCTGGTTCCCGCCGTGGCCTGACTCCCAGCACTGGGACCCGGGGCCAGTGAGGGGGTGTTCTCCCCTGAAATGCTCGCCACGGGGCCTTGCAGCGCGAGACTTGGCCGCGAGGCTTTTAAGCGGGTCTGAGGCCGGGAGTGGCTCACGGGGCATCACTGACTCCCCAGCTCTGCGCTGTCTCCCCACCCTCAGGACAGGGCTGGGGGCATCGGGGCGGGCGAGCTGACTGCTGGCTCCTGGCGGTCACTCAGGGACGGCCTCTGAAGGTCGTGAACCCATAGGCCGAGAGGCTCTACTAACTTGGGAAACTTCTCTCAAAATAATCTACCAGATTCTTATGACGGTTCCCGCCACCCTGTTTTCCACAGAATTGACTTGCAACTGGCAAGTCCAGAGTTCACACTGACACACACACACATGCACACACACGCACACACATACACACACATGCAGACACAAACACACCCATGCACACACAGACACACGCACACACATGCACACACACAGACACACCTGCACACACCTGCACACACCTGTACACACATGCACACATACACACATACACAAACACACAGAGACACAGATGCACACAGATGCACACACAGACACACAGATGCACGCACATGCACACACATACACACAGACACACATACCCATGCGCACACAGACACACACATACACACAGACACACCGGTACACACATGCACATACATACACACATACACACATACACAGAGACACATGCACACACATGCACACAGATGTACACACAGATACACACACGCATATGCAATGTTCCTGGTGATTCATGCCTTGGCAGGGTTTTGAGAACCAGAGAATGAATCCTTTGGTTTCATGGAATCTGCCATGAATCCTTTGCAATGAAAAGTCACAGCCGAGGGCGTGGCTCTCTCTGCATTGCATGTGTCTGGGTTCGAGGAGCAAAGGGAGCAAATCCAGGTGGAAGTGTCGCCATACAAGGAACTGACGTCAGGAGAGATGCCGGCAGGGCCTTAGAGTAGGAACACACCCATCCTAGTCACACACACACACACACACACACACACACACACAAAGAGAGAGAAAAATAGATGATATAGATAATATACGATAATACGTAGAATAAGATAACACTCCCTGGGAATCTGGGAGGATGCAAAATGCATCTTAAGTAAACAAGAGAAAAACCTCACAGAACCAGCCACAGGGCTCAGAGAGATCAGAGTCGCAGCAGAAGAAATTTAAGACACAGGATACAGCGGGGACTCAGTAATTAGAGTCTTTCAAAAATCAGAGGCTGAAACTGTGTGCTGGGATGTCATGAAACCGAAAGAAATCTTTGAGAGAAGAGCAGCGCCCAGCTGCCCGTGCCCCACTCAGCCGATGCCCGTGTGCCCAGCCCCAGCTCCGGGGCCCACTGGAGGCTTCCGGTAACCACCAGAACAGGCCTTGATGGGGGGGTGCAGGGGAGCACTGGGAGGGTTTACTTTTTTTTTTTTTTCTCTTTGGATCACACCCAGCGATGCTCAGGGCTCTGCACTCAGGAATTACCCCTGGCGGTGCTCAGGGGACCCTATGGGATGCTGGGAATCGAACCCTGGCTGGCCGAGTGCAAAGCAAACGTCCTCCCCGCTGTGCTCTGCTCCAGCCCTGTGCATCTAATTTTGAGGTATTCCACTGTATCAGAATATTTTCACGTCAGTATGTCACCTGCACTTCCCCCTGGGTGTCCCCAGCTGGGTCGCTGAAGGCTCTGCTTCTGCCCCGTGGCCGGATGGAGCAGGGGTTTGTCCCGACACTCCGGGCCTCTCTCCTCCTCCCCCTCCCGGCAGGCCTGAGTGTCCCGCGGACTGTGCGGACTGTGTGGAGAGTGAGGCTGGCCCGGCCGAGTCCCCATATGGGGCAGAGCTGAGCGGGGCCCAGCCCACGGCTGCCCCCAGACTCGGCTTGGGGGGGGGGGACTGGCAGGTCAGAGGGTGGACAGCGCCTTGGGGCCAGCCCAGGAGCGGAGCGGCCGGGGGGACGGGAAAGGCAGCCCAGGGACCGGCCATGGGGCAGGGGGGGGAGATGCTCCTCGTGACTCGGTGTGGCTGAGTCACGCTGCCGGGATCAGGCGAAGGGCATCTCCCCATGGGCACACACACGCCGGCCCAGCGGGGTCCAGCAGGGAGCAGGCCCCTGAGCGACCTCGGCCCGGCCCGAGGGAGCACACGGAGAGGAACGTGGGGCTGGCACTGGGCAGTGCCTCATCGCCGAGTCACAGGCGCAGGGAGGCCGAGCGCAGGGCCCGGCACAGGGCAGCGAAGGGGGCAGGACCCCCGGGGGTGGGTGTGAGAGGGGAGCAGGGCGGGGGCCGCTCCTGGGCTCCTTTCTTTGCTCTGCGAGAGTTTGAGTTCCTAAGCGAGGCTGTGAGCGAGGGGGCTGCGGTGGGACCCTGCAAACACGCTGACTCTGGGCTGGGAAGGGGCGGGGTGGGAGCGGCCGCCTACCCGGCCTGGCCCACAGGGGCCCCAGGGACCCGTTTCCTCCGCTGCAGGGGGCTCGGCTGTGCCATAGAGACAAGCAGTCCGGGAATGCGCCGGCAGGCCGGGGTGGGGGTGGGGGCTTCATCAACACGCGCCCCCACTAACGCTTAGGGCAGGGGAAGACCCAACCCCAGGATGCTGCAAGGGGGAGCAGGCCCCAAGGTTTGGGGGAGGACGGCTGGCGATGCCCCCCCCCCGCCTCAGTGCCCACGCGGCCCCTGGACGTGTTTCCCTCCACCCACAGAACAAGCTCGAGGGTCCCGGGGAGACCCAGCAGCTCTGCCAGCCGAGCGCCACCCGGCTCTGGGCGAGTGTCTGTCCCCTTCGGGGACCCAGGCTCGCAGGAGCGGCTGGCGTGCCCCGCGGTGCCCCGAGGGCTCTCCCCAGGGGCGGGGACGCTGGCCTCTGGCCCCAGCCCTGGTGCAGGGCGGGAACGGCTTTCCTGCTCACGGGGAAGCCCTAAAGGCAGATGGGGCGAGGAAGCGGTCTGTGACTCACGGTGTGAACATCTAAGAAAGGTGGTTTTCCCTTTGTGGCTTTGCAGCAAACAAAGAGAGCGGATCCGGACCCAGTGCTCCACACGCACTCGCGGCCGGATGCTCGAGAGAGGGCTCAGGGCGGGCCAGCAGGAAGCAGCGCAGCCGCTGTGCCCGTGCCCGGCCTGGGCACAGGCTGCCTGGCCTGTCAGGGCAGTGGCCGGGACACAAGGCCGCGGACAGCCGCCACCTGCTTCTCAGACCCGGGACGGGCCCGGAGGCTCCCTCAGCTGAGGGCCCCGGGCCTGGCGCTCGCCTGCTGGCCGTTGGGCTGCTCTAGCCGTCAGCGTTTGAAAGCACACGTTTGAGAACAAAAACGCCACACGACCCCCCCCCCCCCACGGCCCTGACCTTAGAGGAAGTGGGGCCCGTGAAGGAACAAAGAATTGACCACTTGGAACCCGCCGGGGGTGTCACTCTTTCCCACCTTCCTCTCTCCAAACTTGACCTCTTCGGGTTGACCTTGAACTACAGCATCACTCTGTGTGTGTGTGTGTGTGTGTGTGTGTGTGTGTGTGTGTGTGTTGGCACACATGCACATTTGGAGGTTGGGGGGCTGCTCACAAGACCCCGCCACATCCTCCCCGTCACACGAACTCGGTGTAGGCGGCTGGATCAAGCTCCCCGTCGGGGTAAGGGTGAAACGACCGGCAGAAGGGGAGGGCTGGGCTTCTGGGAACTGGGGCTCCCCCTGCTCTCCCGAGTCCCGCACGACACAGACACGGAAAACCAAGTTTAATGCTCGTGACATGCGTAAACTGGCAAAGATGAGTCGTCGTTAGGGACTGCTGCCTGCTCGTGTCCTGGTGCTCCCATTCTAAGCCTTTCGGCAGGTTCGATACTTGACCCCGCCCCCGCCAACACCACTGCCTTCCCCGGCTGCCCTGTCCATCGTGTCGGACTCCTGCCGAGAGCAGACGGTCAGCAGACGCGGGAGAGGCTGGGCGTGTGCGCTTGGGCCCTGGGGCTCAGGCCAGGCCCCGGGGGTGGACGGGCTTCTCGCCCTCTCCGCTCAGTGGGTCACTCCGTCCCAGAGTCCCCGTGTTCTGTGAGGGGAGTGCCCAGGTGACGGGCCGTGGGGTTGGGGCTTCTTCCCTCTCACACCTACGAGTGTGTGAGCACTTGAACATGTGGAAAATGCCAGGCGTGTTTGTGCTTTCTGATGTCTCGGTCCCGAACCAAGCCGCCTGCTACGACTCCGTGGAGCGGCCGGGCTCCTCCCCCGGGCCAGAGATAAGGATAAGGGAATCCCGGCCTGGGTGGTGCGGCAGAACACGGGGCCTGGCCCCACTCGAAGGCTCTGGGTGAGGCCGGCAGGACTCTAAATACCTGCGAGTCGGGAACCGCCTTGGCCGGCCGTGAGGAGGAGGAGACTCCGTGCAGGGATCTTAGAACCGCAAGGACCCGGGACGAGCGGCGTCCCCAGGACCCGGGACTCTGGCTGGGTCGAGTCAGACTCGGTCACTTAGGGCTGTGACTTAAGTCCTTGTGACTCAACCCCCGGCCCTTTGTCTTCTTCCCGGGAAATGAGGCTGTGATGAGTCCCAGGCCAGACGGCCGCACCCTCGCCCGGGAGCCCACGCCGGGGGCCGTGAGCAGGGCCTGGGCCCCCACAAGTCTTGCTCATGGAAACGCTCCCTTGCGTGCAGAGCCCCTGTTCAGTCCCGGGCACACAGAGTCCCCTGGGTGCTCCCGGGAGCTGCTCCCTACAAGGTGCTCGGGGGGCCCTGTGGTGCCCGGGGCTGAGTGTGTGTGTGTGGGGGGGGGTCCTGCATACACAGCCGGACCCCCCTTTGAGCCATTGCCCGCCCCCACGACTCTGTTCTTGATCGCCTGTTAACAGGAGGGGGAGTCTTGGCGCCACGGCGGAGAGCCGGAGTGTGGTGCTTTGGTGACGGGGCCGCTCCTGCTCCTCCCGCCTGACTCGACTGTCCCTCCCCGCCCGGGCTCTGGCGCGCTCTGCTCCCCCACTCTGCACGAGGGCGCTGTCCCTTCTGCAGGGCCCGGGGAGGGACGGAGCCCGGCCCAGAGAGGCCGGCCTCTACAGTTCCACGTGTCAGACGGCTCAAAGCCCCGTTTCTACCTGTCGGGCTCTTCCCCTTCATCGCTCAAAGCGTTTCCCCCTTTCTTTCCTTCTTTCATCCGGACTCCGCATCCTGCAGTGCCCGGGGACGCGTCTGGTGCTGGGGGCTGGGCGGGCAGAGCCGCACGCGAGGCGGCCGCGTTAGCCTCCGCGCTGCGTCTCCAGCCCGTGCGACGCTCTGTAAGAGAACAGCAGCAAAGCCGTCACGGCGACTCAGGAAGGTTGCCAGGGAAGAACCAGAAACCAGATACCCCTCAAAGGATGCTCGCGGGGCCGAGCCCCGGTCTCAGGCCTCGCCCTCCGCCTGCTGCTCGGGCACACGACCTGGACCAGCGCTTCCTGCAGGGGGGCTGCAGAGAGTCTCCCCCAGGAAACCCACAGCGGGAGGCGGAGAGGCACGTGTCGGGGGAGAGCCGGGTCTGAGAAGGCGCCTCTTCTGCTCCTCTCTCTGCTCGGTCCGACTTCACCGCCCCCCCTCCCGGCCCGCCGCCTCAAGCTCCGGTTCCCGGCCAGGCGCGCCCATCAGCCTGCAAACCCCACAGGGGCAGGCGGACGGGTGGGTCAAAGCCCACCGGGGTAAGGGCTGGGCAGGCCATCAGTCTACACTAGCAAACAGCTGCCAGTGTAGGACATGGGGCAAGGGACCTCACTGTCATCATGCACACTCAGGGGGCTGGGCGGGGGGCCGTGGGCCACGCGGGCCGTCCTCAGGGGCTGCTCCTGGCTCTGAGCTTAGGGGTTGCCCCAAGCAGTGCTCAGGGGACCCTGGGTGGCTCTGGGGCTCACAGCCGGGGCCGCTGCAGGCTCTACTCCCTGTTGCCCTCAGCCCCAGACTGGCTTCCTCAGTGCGAGGCTTTGGGTTTCTTCGCGTTAGGAATCTTCCCGAGTCGCTTTGATGTCCCTGGGGTGCCCACTAACCAGGAGGCAGGATGAGCTGGCGTGTTGGGCAGAGGTCAGGGGCAGTTCCTCAGCCCCTCGCCCCTGGGCAGACGGCACGCAAGGGCCGGGCTCCCCCCGGGAGAGGTACCGTGGGAGCACACCTCTGCTCCCACCCTTCTCCTCACTGCGGCGTGGGGGCCGACGGTGCCCCGTCTGCGGGCAGCGGTGAGGGTGACTCGAGGGAGCCTGGGCTCTCGAGCAGACGGAGGGAGCGGGGCTGCGCCCGTCGTACAGGCCCAGACTATCGTCCAAGCAAGACTGTGGTCGCGTGGCGACTTGGATAAGCCAGCGGGACTCCAAGCAGCCCCGTGAGAAGGGCCCTGGGGCAGGGCCAGGCCCAGGGTGCACGGCTGGGAAGCAGCCGGCCGAGGTCTCAGCCCGGGCGTCCGAGTTCTTCCCCGCTGAGCTTCCCGTGTGCTGAGACTGCGGTCTTGGTCGGGGGGCGGGGAGCCCGGATAAGGACCCCCCCCCCGGGAAGGGCGGGACTCCGAGTTGCCAGGGATGTTCAGGAGGCGAGTGGGAAGGGTTTCGGGGGCAGCCAGGCCGTGGGTGCCTGGAGGGCGGGGTCGAGGGGCTGCGGCAGCCGCGGGGGCCCGGGAGAAGCTCCGAGGTTCACCTGCTCCAACCAACGGGGGCCGCTGTGGGCGCGGGCCGGGAGTGGCCCCTCGTGGGCCCGGCCGGGTAAACAGTGAGCCAGAAAGGCAATTAAAGCAGAAACAGATGCGGGTAATTAGAAGGGAACGTTCCGAAGGGCAGGAGGAGGCAGTAAAACTCAAACAAAAGGTTCAACTATTCCTGTCAGCCCCTTGATGTCTGGAAAAACAATCTTTTCTGTCCAGACGAGGGGACCGCACCCTGGGAGGCGGGGGCCGTTCGCATGGCCTCGCACTGGCCTCCAGGGTCAGCTCCTGCCTCTGTGCGGCCCGGGATCCTGGCCTCCCCCTCCGGGAGGCTGCCGGGGCTGCCGCTGCCCACTCCCCACCCCGGGGCCCCGGGGAGAGACCCCGCCATGGTCTCCAGCGGGAACCAGGCCGATGGCCTTTGACGCCTGTTTCCATCCTACCCCCGTCTGCTTCGCCCAAGTGGCGGGCGGCTGGGTCCCTGGGAGAAGATCCGTCTCCAACATCCTTGGCGCTGCGGTGCCCTCGAGCACCCCAGGGAAGCCCGGGCAAGGCCTGTTGGCACGATGCACATCAGCGCCCCGGGGTTCACTCCCCATCGCCTTGCAACAGTCTGGGAGAAACGACGGCCAGGCACGTGTCCTGGGAGGGGAGACGGGGACAGGAGCAGCGGGCAGACGCTGTCCCCCAGGGGAAGCACGGGCGTGACAGAGACCCCCGCTCTTCGTGGAGAAGTCGGTCTGAGGAAGGGCCCCAAGGCCCAGGGCTGGTCTCAGGAGGAGAACGGAGAGGCATGTTGGAGTGGGCACACGCCCCTTCCAGCCACACCCACCCTCGCCCCTGCCTCAGCCTCTCAGACACAGGAGGGGGAGTTGGAGAATGCGGCTGTCCAGGAAAGACTTGGCAAGGTGAACTTTCACTGTGTGTATTTCACGGCAGCATCGCCAGCAGCGTCCCATGTTGGCACGTGCGATTCAGCAGAGACGGGGACGGAGGGGCGCACGGTGGCAGAGCTTTGTGGGTGCTTCCCGCGCGGCTGGTGGCGTGGATGGCAGGGCACACATCTGTCCTAAGTTCATCGGCTTTTTAAATTAAAAAAAATTTAATGAATCATCGTGAGATACTGTTACAGACTTACAAAGTTCCGTGATTACGTTTTGGCCACACGGTGATTGAGCGCCCAGCCCTCCCCCGGTGATCGAGCCACCCCCCCCCCCCGTGCCGTCTCCACCACCAGTGGTGTTTACTGGCTCTCAAAGGGTGAAATGTCCCCGCTCAGAGCCCGGAGCCCGTGGGCGAGCGGAGCGGACAGGCCTATCCCTCGGAGTGAGGGGCTTCCTGGGCTCCCTCCCCTGCCTGCAGCCCGGGGAGCTGACGAGTGGCCCTTCCCCGCCTGGCCGCTGCTTCCCGGGTTCCTGCTGTGCCCAGGGGCCACCACCTGGCACAGGGAGTGAGTCGTGAAGCAGAGTTCTGGCAGCTTAGAGATAAAGGAACAAGGCCGTGGAAACGCCACATTCACAGCCCGGAGTGTCTGCACGAGACGCTCCTGAGGAAGGGTCCAGGGCACCGGGTCCCCTGAGCTCCAAGGGGCAGAACCTCCCTCCCTCCCTCCCTCCCTCCCTCCCTCCCTCCCTCCTTCCTTCCTTCCTTGATTCCTTCCTTCCTTCCTTCCTTGATTCCTTCTTCCTTCCTTCCTTGATTCCTTCTTCCTTCCTTCCTTCCTTCCTTCCTTCCTTCCTTCCTTCCTTCCTTCCTTCCTTCCTTCCTTCCTTCTTCCTTCCTTCCTTGATTCCTTCTTCCTTCCTTCCTTCCTTGAGTCCTTCCTTCCTTCCTTCCTTCCTTCCTTCCTTCCTTCCTTCCTTCCTTCCTTCCTTCCTTCCTTCCTTCCTTCCTTCCTTCCTTCCTTGATTCCTTATTCCTTCCTTCCTTCCTTCCTTCCTTCCTTCCTTCCTTCCTTCCTTCCTTCCTTCCTTCCTTCCTTCCTTCCTTCCTTCCTTCCTTCCTTCCTCCCGCCGGAAGTCCCGCCCAGGTGCAGCTGCCCCTGATGGGACGTGGCAGCAATGGGTGGGCCCTGGCGGCTGGGGATGGGGCAGAGGCCACCCCAGGGCCCCGTGGGGGCACCGTGCCCTTGGGTTCCAGCTCTCCCCCTCCCCCCGTGGTACCGGGACCCCCAGGGAAGGCAGAGACCCTGCGCCCGCCCAGGCCACTGGGTTTCCCTGATCTCCCGAGTTCTGCGTCGTCTCCCACCGGGTGGGGTGGGGTCTGCGCCCCTCCCTCTGACCCCCCCTCACGTCTATTATCTGCTCTCCTTTGACAGATTCACACAGAAAGCCAGATGCACATACTTATGTCCTATCTTCCTCCTGGAGCCATAGCACAGCGGGTAGGGCGTTTGCCTTGCACGCGGCCGACCCGGGTTCGAATCCTCCTCCCCTCTTGGAGTGCCCAGCAAGCTACTGAGAGTATCCCGCCTGCATGGCAGAGCCTGGCAAGCCCCCTGTGGTGTATTCGATATGACAGAAACAGTCACAACGAGTCTCACGTTGGAGACGTGACTGGTGCCCCCTCGAGCAATCGATGAGCAACGGGAAGACAGTGGTGACAGTGAATGCAGAATTAATCCGGGACAGATGACGACCTCGCGCGTCCCCGACTGACCTCCTCCATGAAGCTCCACGAGGCATTTTGCCGAAAGGTTTCAAATTCACACCGTGAAGCATTATGTCCCACAGAGGGGGGACGGGTCATTATTCCAGAGTGAGCTTCTTCCCACCCGGTGTGGCTGAGGGCTGACGGGCAGGGGGCCAGCCGGGAACGGGCACCATGTCATGAGTCCACATCAGCTCTGAAAAAGGAATCCTCGCCACTCAGCATCACAGACAGAGCCGTGCCCAGGAAATACCTGGCCTGCAGTCCGTCTCCTTGCCCCGCGGTCTGGCAGGACAGGCGATACCCGTCTTTGTGAAGTTTTGTGTGGGAAACTCATTTTTACTTTCAAATCGAATCGCAAACCTTTGCTGGCCGGTTGGAGATGTGTTGCTGGTCTGGGAGGGTGAGATTTGTGTCTGTGAGGGTGAGATTTGTGGCTATTTGTCCCTAGGGCTGAATTTTTCAGGTGACGAATTCTTTCAAAGGACTCCCAGGGTCCTTATCTTGGCTTTTTGCTTTGGGGCCACACCTGGCGGTGCTGGGTGCTTGGGATTACTCCTGGTTTTGTGCTCAGGGATCACTCCTGATGGGTTCAGGGGACCATATGGGGTGCCGGGGATTGAGCCCAGGTGAGCCACATGCAAGTCAGACGCCCTCCCGCTGTACTATCGCTCCAGCCCCTGCGGTGCATATTGTGTTCATCTTCCCTCACGCTTCTGAAGAGGTCAGAGGGGTGAGCGGTGACCTCTGACCACGGGAGGCAAGAGAGGTGGGGAGGATGCAGCGTGGCACCTGTGACCAGAAAGAACGTTGCGTTATTGGGGAGAATATTCAGGAAAATTCTTTACTACCATGCACGTATCTGGTTTTGTTTGTCAGTCGAGCCTTCCCCAAATCCTCCTCCCGGGCCTGCCGTGGGCCACGGGCTCTGCCACACACCCTGCGAGCCGTGACGTGGCTTGTACCACATCACTAGTCTCTTTTGGAACCACCGGGACCAACCCTACGATGCTGGAGATCACAGGAAAAGGAAATAAAGTTATTCACATTTGGAACGTGCTTGCCATTGATACTATCAGGAGGGAAAAGTATGAGAAGGAATGAGATAAAAATACCATAAACAAGAAGAGCAAATGCAAAGTTACTTATTTCCCTCTTCTTGCAACGCCCATTTGGACACTGATGCATGTTAAGAAATCGAGGCTTAGAACAATACCGAGGAGAAGGTTTGGATGGGGCTCAAGTGACAGAGCGCAGGCCTGCTTTGCTGAGACCGAACCTTTGTTCCGTGGTCCCTCATGGCACCACAGAGGCACCGTCCCCAAATACTGGGGGCACCTTGACAACAGGGAAAAGGGGAAATGGGAAAAGCACTCAGAGTAATGTTGGCCTTGAAAGGAAGCAAGGATGCTCCCGTCCACTCCTCGGGGACTAGAGAGTTTAATGCGTGTAAGAAGAGAAACCAATAGACTATGAATAGAGGTTAATTATTTTATAATATCGAGTCGGGGCAGTCAACACTCATCAAGGACAGGAATAGTAGATACGCGATGAGTCTCAGAAATTTCTACAATCACAAGGAAACCTGTGCAGACGAGTAAACGTCAAGTACAACTCAAATTACAATAACAAATTCTTAAGTCATTAGGAGTCGTAAGTTCAACAGAGTTATAGACGTATATGACTTATAAATAAACCCATTTCCTATTTTATTTTAAATTAAATTTGCTTGCAGATAAAAATATGAAAGCAGGGGGCCGGAGCCACCGAGAGCGCAGCAGGAAGGGTTCCTGTCCGTGCATGACTGACCCGGCTTCGAGTCCAGGCCCCCCCTGCTCCCCCCGGCTGCCAGGTCTGATTTCTGATAGCAGAGCTAGCAGCGAGTCTGATGAGTGTGGCCCAAAAACAAAACAGCAAAATAGGAGAAGGCAGAAAGTCATCTGTTCAATTTTATTATAAATAAAAACCAAAGAAAAGTTAAAAATAGAAATTTCTGGTTTTTAAAAATCGCCTTGACTTCAGCCTGGTATCTTGGCTCATATGAATATATTATTCATTCATCTAATGTTTTTGTGGTGGTTTATATTATAAATTATTGTTTGCATGTATTAATTTTATACTTCAATCATATTTTTTATTCATTGCAAAGAGAAAATTATGCAGGATTTGGCTTGCCCCACTATAAAAGAGAAGGCCCTAAAATTCCCTCCACTACATGCAATCTGTTTGAGAACCCACAAGTTCCCTTCGAGAGATAGTAACAGCCAAAGTAAGTAGATGTGTATTGTGCAATCACAAAAAAGGGGTGCACAGGGCAGCGGGGCTCTATCTCTCCCGCCGCCCGCGTTCAGTAGCCTCGGGCCACTTTCCCCTCCCCGGGGAGGTTGATGGCGATGACAAGGCAGGCGAAGGAAGGAACGAAGGCCAGGCTGGTTGGTCTCAGTTACAGTTTATCCCTTTCCCATCTCCATTCTCCTCTGCTTCTCCTCCTGCTTCTCCCTCCCCCGGGCTACTTCATTCTCCTTCTCCTCTGGGTCTGGATCTCGATGTGACCCTGGAACCCCCAGCCTACTCTTACAGCCTAGTTAAATCCCCCAGCATGAGGCGTTGGGGCTTACACATAGGCGTGGTCACCATCAGTAGGGGTAAAGTTCTTTCCCTCAGGGGATGCTGCTTCCAGGACAGATTCTCATGCAGCAAGATGACCCACCTAAGGGCGAAATTCCATCTAGGGGTGTGTTTCTCCTCTCCTTAGTCCAACAAGCATACATTCATAATATTAGTCATTTTGTATGGACACAGCAAGAGATACATTAAACTTATAGAATTGCTCTCCTGGGGTCATCTCGATCTCAGACTACAGTGCTCAGGCCAGATTAGTCTTTCCTGTCCCTAGCAGGGTCCTCATCTCGTCGTTGTTTTTGGATCATGACAGCCGTGTCCATGACCAAACTCTTAACTTATAGTTAAGAATCGGGGCGCTTTGGCCTGGCCCATATCGATGCCAGGGTAGCTCACAGCTTGCCCTGGGTCCCTTCAGTCCCTCGTTGGAACCCTGCTTTTGGGGTGCTAGGAACTAAGGGCAACTGAGGCTTACGTAGAGAAAGCAGATGCCCAGGAATGAATAATATTCAAAGCCAATTAAATCCCAAGTTACAAAATCATAAAATTAACTGTCTCCCTTTGTCCATTCCAAAAGGAGATTGCTTTAAAGTAAACTATTCAAAAGACATGAGGGGAGGAGAAAGACAGTATTTCACTCATACATATAAAAGCACAGATTTCTGAGGAATCTGACCTTACAAGCTATCAGAGTCTGATTAGGGGGAAAGGTCATAGGCCGGTTGGGGAAGAGAGCATGGAGAGGAGTTTACAGATAAACGCAGTGGAATGGAAGTTGCCTCGGGAGCACTGTGATAAACCTAAGCTTCCTGTGGCAAGGGGAACAGGACATACCAGTGTTGTCTTAAAAAATGTTTAGAGATTATTACCAGATAAACCTGAACTCTTTGTGGCAAGGGAGAAAGGACAAACCAATGATATCCTACAGTGTATAATATACATATTAGTCACTATATACATATACATGGACTGGAGTGATAGCACATTGGGTAGGGCATTTGCCTTGCATGCCGCCAACCTGTGTTCGATTCCTCCGATCCTCTCGGAGAGCCCGGAAAGCTACCGAGAGTATCCCACCTGCACGCAGAGCCTGGCAAGCAACCTGTGGCGTATTGGATATACCAAAAACAGCAACAACAAGTCTCACAATGGAGACGTTACTGGTGCCCGCTCGAGCAAATCGATGAGTGCTACATACATATACATATCACGGGGCCACGCCATGATATGTAAATGTGTATAATATAGCATAGGTATTATACATCATATCTAGATGATGTAGATGTGTATAATGTAGATGTTAGTCACTAACTACGTATACACATCGACGCGGCCGCCCCGGCCTTGCTCAGACTTCTTCCTGCTCTGAGCTCACGAGCAAGAGGAGACAAGGTCACGTCTCCGGAGCTGCCTTGAAGTAGGTTTATTTGCTCGGCAGGAAGGGGCAACCGCGTGGCTTTCTCCTTATAGCCTCCTCTTTTGCCCCCAGGAGTTCTGGTGCATGGAATTCTCAATCTGGAATGAAAACGCCCCCAGCCCTCCTCCCTGAGAGCCCCTGGTAACTGCGCAACGGACAGCGAGTGCGCAGACTTGCTCTCGGAGTCAGTGACAACCTCTTGGGCGCAGTTCAGCCCTGTGTCTTTTCTGCTTCAACTCTGTTGCACACGTCTGTCTGGCCGAGTCGTCCGTGCGCGTCATCAGCCGACGAGGAGAGTGCTGACAGGGTGGCTCGGAGAGACGGGCTCCGAGCCGGGACACGGCCCGTGTGTGTGACCCTGAGAGTGACCCCGGTCCCTCCATCCCCCGGCACTGTGGGCCCAAGCATTGAGCCGCCTGGCCTGTTTGGCCACGTCCTCTCTGGGAGTGGCCCTGCAGCCAGTCTGTCACCTGGAGGGGACGGGAGGGAGGGGACACATCAGTCACTCTTCTCTGCTCCTGCAGAACTCTGACTTGCTTTGTCGGGCCACGGCTGAGCCTGGTGGGGAGCACTGTGACTTGAGAGGGCTCCCCAAGTGCTCCCCAGCCCGAGGCTCGTCCAGGGGGGTGTTCTCTCCCTTCGGGGATGACCGTACAGATGAACTCCGAACACCCGGAGGCACGGCGCCTTGCGGCTGCTGTCGCCGGCGGGCGAGAAGGGGACTCCTGTGTTCTGTTTTATCTCCGGGCACGGTCTCTGTTGAATTTTCTTTCCATGGAAACACACATTCATCCTGAGAGATGAAATAAGCACACAGCTCCCGCCCCTGAAACCACGGCCGAGCAGCCAGGTGGCAGCAGGCAAATGAGCCACCAGAATCCAAACAAGCTAAAAAAGCTCCAACAATGGGGACCTTTCGTCCCCAACCATAATTACACGTTTCAACCCAGCATCGACATCGAGTCAAGTGCCCGGAACAAATGGTGCCGAGGAGCAGGAAGAGCTCGGGAACCAGCCCACGGCGGGGACGCGATGGCCAGGTGTCACAGGCGATCTGCTTTCTCCAACCGTGAAGTATGTGGAGAACCCAGTGGAGAAGGGGCGTGGCTGGCCCATGAAATTGCTTCAGCAAGTATTTAGAAAGAAAATATGTATGTTATGGGGAAGACAGAAAACTTAAATTTTAGTATTTCCAGAGGGGAGCGAAGGCGGCAGCTGTGAAAGCGCCGGGGAGCGGCTTCTCACACAATAACCCTTTCAAGCGCCAGTTCCTGAAGGAAGGAGAGATTTGGGGCGCGTGCGTGGGCTCAGGAAAGTCTCAAGCCACTTCCCCTTCCTTCTCCTGAGACACAGACTCGAGTCCCCGGAGCTGGATCTGTCCCAGAGACTCTTGACCCTTGGTACGTTTCACATGAAAGGACGTGGAGCAGATGAAAAATTGTCATGGACTGTTGGGACTCAAAACTGGTGACAAAGATTTGGGCGGAAATACTGATGGAAAGGGTTTCTTATCGCCTGGTCGAAAGGTTCAAGAGTACAGAGGTGGTGTGGCTTCGTTCTTTATGTAATAGGTATTCGGGGTTGAGTATAATAGATCTGCCGTGTTGGTTTTGGTTTCTGGAATGGGTAGTCACCCAGATAAAAAAGAAACACATTCTGTTTTGAGGGGGGTGGGTTTGGGTCACACCCGGTGATGCTCAGGGGCTACTCCTGGCTCTGCACTCAGGAATTACTCCTGGTGGTGCTCGGGGGACCTTATGGGATGCTGGGAATCGAACATGGGTCAGCCTCACGTGAAGCAAATGCCCTCTCCACTGTCCTATTGCTCCAGCCCCAGAGACACATTCTTTTTTTAAAAAAAATTTTTTTTATTGAATCACTGTGAGAGCAGTTACAAAGCTTTTGGGTTTAAGTCTCGGTCATGCAATGATGAGACACCCGTCCCTTCACCAGTGCACATTTCCCACCACCACCAACCCCAGTATACTCCCCGTCCCACACCCTCCCGCTACCTGTGTGGAAGATGATTTCCAGATTACTCTCTCTTTACTTTTGATTACATTCAATATTTCGACACTGGACCCACCATTGTTATTTGAGATTTCCCCCCAACACTGAGATCTGCCAAAAAGGCAACATTAGACACTTTGTTTTCTACTGCTGATTATGAGTAGCATATGATTTTGGAATTCTGGAATTTTAATAATTAAATCTGGAGGGATTTCTGCCCAAGGTCGCTGGGTTCCGAGATTTGTTTCTGAGTCTCTGGAATCATGGCCGCTTAGCAACTGGATCAGGAGCCAGAGAGGCCATTGGTGGTTGGGTGGTTGGCAACTCAGGGAGAGACATTATTATTTTTTTAATTTATTTATTTTTTAATTAGTGAGTCACCGTGAGGGTACAGTTACAGATTCACACATTTTTGTGCTTGTTTTTCCCTCATGCAATGTTCGAGACCCCATCCCTCCACCAGTGTCCAATCTCCACCACCAATGAACCCAGTATCCCTCCCACCCCCCCATCTCATTCCCCCACCCCACCCCGCCTCTGTGGCAGGGCATTTCAGTTTGATCTCTCTCTCTCCTTTTGGGTGTTTCGGTTTGCAATGGGGTATTGAGTGGCCATCCTGTTCAGTCTCTAGTCCACTTTCAGCACGCCAAAGAGAGACATTCTTAAGGAGCATGGACAATGCCGATAAAAGAGGGAAAGTTATGGCTACAAGTGGGTGCAACTGGAGGAGAGGGAAGCGCCTAGGGAGTGTCTGAGGGAGAGAAGCTTCCGGGCAGCGGGGTGGGAAAGTTCCCTGATCTCTTCATGATCAGATAAAGGGTCTCCTGACCTGCCAGGCACCACTCGCCAGCCAGAGAGAGAAATGTCTTGACTCAGCTGGAAATGTCTTTCCAAACTGATCTTAATCTCTGCTCCCGGCCAGGGTTCTTCGCCCTGTCCTCACCCGAGAATTAGCAGAAGTGATCTTCCGGAAACGCTGCCTCGTCACTGCAACGGGCCGGGTCCCAGAGTGTCTGAGGTCACGCTTGTCTGTCCCGCGGGTTCCCAGAACGATGACAAGTCGTTCTTGTGTTACTAAGCCTCCTTCCCTGTTCCCCCTTCCTGTGCACGCACAGCTGCCTCCTTCCCTGGGACGCTCACCTGAGCGAGGTACTCTCCCCCCCACACCCTCCACCCCTGCTGAAGTCATGGCTTTGGAACATGACCTCCCCGTCTAGACGCCCCGTTGAGGTGTTTCTTGTCACGTACAGGATCGTATAAAGCCGGAGGGTGCATGTAGGCGCAGGCCTGCCGGAGGATTTTGCAAGGGAGCCGGTGACGCACTCGTCCAGGCTTTGTTCACTGGGCAGAATTGACCCCACGGGCGGGGAGATTAGTTACTATTTTCCAAATATTCCTCCTCCAAGAATTAACAGTGAGAAGAGCCAGGCCCGACTGCTCTCACTTCAGGGCGGCCTCGAGCTGAGCCCTTGGTTCTCTGTCGAGAGACCCTTTCTTTGGTTACGAGGGTGCTTGCACTTCAAGCGTTGGCTTTATTCTGCAGCTCTCTGCTTCTTTGAAACTTGTTTTTTTTTTAATATAAGAAACTGTTTAGAATCACAGGGTATCTGAATGGACAAGCAGGGCAACCTCCTTCGCCTACTGACTCTCTGGTCACTCTCGCACATGCTCGTTAGCCAGCCAGCTTGCACCAAGCGGACGTTGGACACTAAGCATAGCTTGAATTGTGAAAATTAAGATGCACAGAAACCGGGGGCTGGAGCGATAGCACAGCGGGTAGGGCGTTTGCCTTGCACGCGGCCGACCCAGGTTTGATCCTCAGCATCCCATATGGTCCCCTGAGCACCGCCAGGAGTAATTCCTGAGTGCAAAGCCAGGAGTAACCCCTGTGCATCGCCAGGTGTGACCCAAAAAGAAAAAAAAAAAGATGCACAGAAACCTCTTGGGGACCCAGGGCATGGGTGCAGGCTTCCGCACTAGAAATGACCACACAGTGAGAAGAAACCACCAAGACTATGAGCACAGGCAAGATGGTTTGGGCGGGTAAGAATGTGTGTGCGTCTGTGTGTGCATGCATGTATATGGGGTAAGTTGTTTATGGGATTTCCTAAGACCGAGGAGGAAATTTTAGGTGTGCGGGTGCACAAAATAAAAAAGGAAAAATATGCCAGGCAAATGCAGCCCAAATCTTGGAGGTGTGTAGTAGCGTGGCAAGAAGATGGTCGGGGAGAGTGAGTGGGTAGAGAACGCTGGCGGGAAGAACAGCCCGAGCGTGAAGAGCCTTTGTGCCCGTCCAGAGGTGGAGCTGCTGTGTGTTACCACAGGCCGTGGAAGGTCGCCGAGAGGATCAGGGAGAAGAGTCAGGACACGACTGTCTGCGAGCGGAAGACAGACGCTCAGCAGCTGTGGGCCAGGGCAGAGAGATCATCCTGGGGTCTACTCGGACATCTCCCTCCAACCAGGCCTCAGAGCGGTGGGCACCTGAGTGACCAAGAGAAGATGCTTTGACGTTTCCAACTTGGACTCAGGCTGGGATGGGTGAAGGGCAGCAGAGTAGAAAGGGGGGCACAAGAAAGTCTTATTTCGTAGCTGCGACATGTAAGGGGTTGGTGGGAGATGCCCCTGGGGAGGTCAGAGACACAGCCCTGGCGTTCAGGTGAAGGGTCTGCGCCCAGGAGGAGAAGACAGAGGCCGAAATGCAGAGTAGCAGGGTGGGGCATCCTGCAGGGACCGAGTCACCCCCAGGGAGGGCGTGGAGAGGGCGGAAGGGCGAGTGCAGGGAGGGGCAGGATCTGGGGGAAGCCAGAACGCCAAGGACCCACTGCAGAAAAGAAACCAGACACGGAGAGTGTCATGCTGAGTGAAGTGAGTCAGAAGGAGAGGGACAGACATGGAGGGACTGCACTCATTTGTGAAGTATAGAATAACATTACACGAGGCTGACACCCAAGGACAGTAGATACAAGGGCCAGGGGGATTGCCCCATAGCTGGAAGCCTGCTTCATGGGCGGAGGGGAGAAGGCAGATGGACTAGAGAAGGGATCACTAAGAAAATGATGGATGGAGGAATAAGTCGGGATGGGAGATGTTTGCCGAAAGTAGATAATGGACCAAACATGATGACCTCTCAGTGTCTGTGTTGCAAGCCATGATGCCCAAAAGTAGAGAGAGAGTATGGGGAATATTGTCTGCCGTGGAGGCAGGGGGAGGGTGGGAAAGGGGGGGTATACCCGGGATATTGGTGGTGGGGAATGTGCCCTGGTGGAGGGATGGGAGTTTGATCATTGTGAGATTGTAACCCAAACACGAAAGCTTGTAACTATCTCACAGTGATTCAATAGAATTTAAAAAAAAAAGAAACCAAAGAAGGGGCAGGATAGAGAGGGAGGCTTGTAGGGGTGTCCGCAAGCCGGAAGGGCAAGCGTTTCACACAGACAACAGGAATCCTTTGTCTCTCTGTTAAAATCTCCTGTGAGCCTCCGTGGAAATGTCCTTCCGATCCTGGGGAGTTTTCAGGCTCCTCACGACGGCTCTCTGGGACGAGGAGGCGGAAGCCAGACTGCCCTGATGCAAGAATTTACTTTCTCTTCCTCCTTTTTTCTTTTCTCTCTTTACCTAGGAATGAATTTTAGCCTAAAATAAAAGATAGGGCTACAATTCCAAGGAGAGCCTCTGATTTGGAAATTTATTCCAAACATCAATTTTGGGGACAGTTCTTTTTTTAAAAATAAAACAAAACAGAACTTTTTTTTTTACCGAATCACTGTGATTGATAGACCCTTACAAAGCTGTTCACGATTGGGTGTCAGTCATACAGTGTCCCAACTCCATCCCTCCACCAGGGCACATTTCCCAGCACCGGTGTCCCCAGGTTCCCTCCCGTCACCCCCCCACCCTCTTCCTCCTCCTCCTCGTCCTCCTCCTCGTCGTCCTCCTCCTCCTCCTTCTTCTTTCTCCACCCCCCTCTCCTTTTGGGCAGTGTGGTTTGCAATATTGTTACTGGAAGGTTATCCAGAATATTCCTCACCTACTTTTAACCTCAGATCATTCCCAGCTATTATTGCCATAGCGGTCTCTTCTCTCTCTTACCTACCCTCAGCCCCACACTAACTTTTGCTCAGTTCCAACCACTGATCAGTACCTCTAACTAGGGACAGTTCTTTCATATTCTTTATTTCTCATCATCAGTTTTGTATTCAGAAGCACTGCATTTTGGCATCATTTTTCTGTCTTTATATGTCTGTATATATTATATATAACAATGATATGTATCATGTGTATGTGTGACATATGTGTGAATAGACAGGTTATAGCTAGGCTGGCAGAAAGGTTTGTAGGATGCTTTGCTTGTTTAGGGGGTTGATTCCTCAGGCTCCGCTCCTCGCCCTGCCGTGCCGACTGTCACGGGGGGTCTTTGAAGCCTCTAGCAGCCCCTGGCACTGAAGCGAGCAGCGGCCCCATAATATTAAGTTGTTCTAGCTCACTGTGGAGCACCCATCACAGTACTGTGAATTATTTTCCTTTCTTGCCATCTGTTTGGAAGATGAAGTCTTCTTCTTCTTCTTTTTTTTTTCTAGTGAATCACCGTGAGGGTACAGTTACAGATTTACACATTTTTGTGCTGTGTTTCCGTCATACAATGTTCGAGTACCCATCCCTCCACCAGTGCCCATTCTACACCACCAATGAACCCAGTATCCCTCCCACCCCCAATCCCATCTCCCCCCACCCCACCCTGCCTCTGTGGCAGGGCATTCCCTTTTGTTCTCTCTCTCCTTTTGGGTGTTGTGGTTTGCGATAGGGGTACTGAGTGGCATCGTGTTTAGTCTCTAGTCTACTTTCAGCCCACATCTCCCATTCTGCGCAGGTTAAGATGAAGTCATGAACTTTGCATGTAAGCGGATCAAAATGGAAAGTATCATGCTAAGTGAGTGAAGTGAGTCAGAAAGAGAGGGACAGGCATAGGAAGGCGAAACCTTCTTCTCGAAAGCGTCAGTAAGGGCTCACTTGGTGCAGAGCTGAAGTGCTCGGGCTGGGTTGCTGCTGGTTCTGCTGGAACAGGCGAAAGCCTCTCTCGGCTGGTCCCTTCTCTCAGAGAGAAGCAATGAACGGCCCAGCGCTCTGAACCCAGATGGTTCTCATCTTTGGGAAACGTAAAACCTCCTTCAGATTTTACCTTAATAATCCTCGCAGCTTTTAGGCTATTTTTACCCTGAGCTCCGCGCCGTCACCTGAGGTGGGAAGATTACGTGTCGTGTGGTGAACGCTGCCTCCGTTCCAGAAAACACAGCTTGCGGGGCCAGTTGGGGCTGACGACACAGCTTGGCAGCTCCCGGGCCGCAGGGTCTCGGAGGCAGGGCTGCGGGGCAGAGGGGATGCGCGGCACGGGGGGCCCTGGCACCAACGACTCCCCACGGAACCACGGGCCGGGCCACAGGGAGAGAGACGTGGGCCCATATCACTCCCCCGTTTCCCCGGGTTTGCTTTTCAGAGCTGCAGCCTCGTCTCCAGCCCAGGGGGTGTGGCCCCCAGCTGTACCCGGGGCCCCACGCGTGCCGGCAGTGGGGAGCCCGGAGCCGAGTGTGTATTCTGGGGCGTGTCTTTGCAAGTTAGTCCCAAGTCACCCACCCTCTGCCCCGACATATGCTCTGAGTAGAGGAAGGTTTCCCCGGGAGTTGGAGCCAGAACAGGGCTAAGGTGCTCCCTCGCACGGGGCCTCTCGGACCCCTGGCACCGCCCGGGTTTCTCTGAGCCATCCAGAGTGACCCCTGGGCACGGAGCCAGGAGGGACCCTCGAGCATTGCCAGGAGTGGCTCCAAGAACAAGCAGCCGAAGATTCCTCCGAATCTTGGATTACTTGGCCAAAGTACTAAAGTGTGGCTCCCTGTCTAGTGCTCTTTTAACATCTGACATTGTTTTCTGGACAAGAGACTGGTGAGCACTCAGTCAGAGACCCAGGAGCCCCATTGCCTGCTCTCCTGCTTGTTCCTCCCAAAGAAAGATGCCAGACGCCCGAGACGGAAGTGAGAGAGACGGCGTTCCAGAGCCGTCTCCGCTCACACTGTGTGGGCCCTCTCTCCATCCGGGAACGGCAGGAGCCCAAACACATGCTTTCCAATGCAGAAGAGATGCGTGGGTGCCGTGTTCACGGACACGCGGGAGAGAGCAAAGCAGAGATGTTCCCCACCTGTAAGCTGAGCTGCGTGTTGGCTCCTGAGGGAGGGAGGGAGGGAGGGAAGGAGGGAAGGAAGGAAGGAAAGAAGGAAGGAAGGGAGGGAGGGAGGGAGGAAGGAAGGAAGGAAGGAAGGAAGGAAGGAAGGAAGGAAAGGAGGGAGGGAGGAAGGAAGGAAGGGAGGAAGGAAGGAAGGGAGGAAGGAGAAGGGAGGAAGGGAGGAAGGGAATAAAGGAAGGAAGGGAGGAAGGAAGGAAGGAAGGAAGGAAGGAAGGAAGGAAGGAAGGAAGGAAGGAAGGGAGGGAGGAGGGAGGGAGGAAGGAGAAGGGAGGAAGAAAAAAAGGAATGAAGGAAGGAAGGAAGGAAGGAAGGAAGGAAGGAAGGAAGGAAGGAAGGAAGGAAGGGAGGGAGGGAGGGAGGGAGGAAGGAGAAGGGAGGAAGAAAAAAAGGAATGAAGGAATGAAGGAAGGAAGGAAGGAAGGAAGGAAGGAAGGAAGGAAGGGAGGAAGGAAGGAAGGAAGGAAGGAAGGAAGGAAGGAAGGAAGGGAGGGAGGGAGGGAGGGAGGAATGAGAAGGGAGGAAGAAAAAAAGGAATGAAGGAATGAAGGAAGGAAGGAAGGAAGGAAGGAAGGAAGGAAGGAAGGAAGGAAGGAAGGAAGGAAGGGAGGGAGGGAGGGAGGGAGGGAGGGAGGAAGGAAGGGAGGAAGGAGAAGGGAGGGAGGAAGGAAGGAAGGAGAAGGAAGGAAGGAAGGAAGGAAAGGAGGAAGGAAGGAGAAGGAAGGAAGGAAGGGAGGAAGGGAGGAAGGAAAAAAAGGAAGGAAGGAAGGAAGGAAGGAAGGAAGGAAGGAAGGAAGGAAGGGAGGGAGGAAGGAGAAGGAAGGGAGGGAGGAAGGAAGGGAGGGAGGGAGGGAGGAAGGAAGGGAGGGAGGGAGGGAGGGAAAGAGGGAGGGAGGGAGGGAGGGAAAGAGGGAGGGAGGGAGGGAGGGAGGCGGGTGGGCAGGCTCAGACAGAATCTGCGGGGACCGTTCTGAAGGAAGCCGAGTGCAGGGAGGAGAAGGGACCCCCCACCCCACCCCCTCTCCTGCACCCTGGCCCCCAGAGGCCATGGCAGGTCGTGGGGCTGTCAGACTCACTGCTGAAGCGAGAGAAGTTTGAAATGGGGGCAGGGCCCACCCTCTGGGACTCTGCCGCTGTCCTGCTGACCTTGGCTGTGTCCGGACCGAGCAGGAGCCCCCGGCCACTAGAGCGGGACCCGGACCTTCAGAGGGAGACTCGGCACGCGTGTCACAGGGCCCGGACAGAGCCGGGCTTGGAGGCTCCGCCCCTGCCGGGCCCCCCAGCAGGGCCTCCCGCCTGCCCCCTGAGGCCTCGGCTCGCCCGTCCCCCTCCCCGACCCCCTCCCCGACCCCCTCCCCGTCCCCCTCCCCGTGCTCCAGAGGGGCGAAGGTGGGGGCGGCTCAGGCGGCCCGTGTGCTGGGCAGGAGATGGGGACGAGGCGGGAACCGCAGGCGGGAGAGGGGCTTCGAGTGGGAGAACCGAGCAGCAGAAAGGGCCTTCCCGGGAGGGCGTCGCCCAGGGCGCCGGTCCCCAGGGTGCCCCTCTGCGCCCCGCACACCCCCTCGGAGGGGAGCAGCAGCTGCGCGGGCCCGGCATTGGATTCATTAGGGCGCCTTTCATTTGTTGTTTTAATGCATTTAATTGACTAAGTGATCACAGATGTCCTCTATTGCAGTCCTAATAAGAAAAAGAGGCGGCGATGCCCGGCCCCTTTCAAGTTGGGCACAGTGGAAACGGCCTCCTCCTCCCGCCCGTTCAAGTTCCAGCGGGCCCTCCTGGAAAACGCTGACTGAAAATCGATGGTGCGTCCCCACGCTCAGCGGGGGGAAAGGGGCAAATCCAGAGTGACATCTCGAAGAAAAACGCCACAACCCCACCCCGGGACGGCCAGGGGCGGCCGGGGGCGCGTGGCCACCTCCCCGTGGGCACGTCCTGGCTGCCCTCCTCCGGGCGGGCGCTGAGGCCACGGCCCCGCTGGTGGCCCGCCAGGGCCCGGTGTTGGCATTACTGGGGGTGTGTGAAGGCCCTGGGCCCGGCCGGGCTGGGTGGGTGGCATCTGCGGGCCGTGCGCTTCACGTCGGGCGAGGAGCCGCCTCCCGGGAGCCGTGTTTACGGTGACTCAGGGCTGTGGGATTAGACCACTTAGGGAAAAGCGCAACAAAGAAACTTTCCCTCCGGGTTGCACAACTTCTCCGCCCTGGGCCCGCCGGTGTGAGGAGGCCTCCAGGAGCTCACTCAGGCTGCTGGCCGCCAGCCGGCCAGTGTGGACACTCGCACTCGAACCCGTGCCAGCTGCCCGGGCCCCTTTCCCAGGCGTTGGTTGCCTCCGGCAGGGCCGCTTGGGCTGGACGCGGGCGCGGGAGGCAGTGCGGGTCATTCCGTGTCTGCAGTGAAGTGCGGGCCGGCGCGGGGGGCCCCTGCAGACACAGCCCCGCAGCCGGGCCCCCAGTGCGCTCCTGCACCCGTGCCCGACTCCGGCCTACCCGCACGGGCGGGCGGTTTCCTGGTGGCTCCGGGTCCCGTCAATAGTCCCCTCGTCTGAGCCCGCAGGGAAAGCCGGGACTGGAGCCCCAGAGAAACCCGCGTGAGAGGAGCCGGTGCAGGGAGCGGGGGCAGGAGGTGCCTCGGAACAGCTGCTCCAACAAAGGCACTTTGTGAACGTCTGCGAGCGGCTGGCCCAGGGGCGCGGCGCCCCCAGTCAGGAGCTCCGGGAACAGGCCCGGTGAGCTCGGGGGCCTTAGACGGGGTGGGGGGGACACCCCCGGGACCCGCCTGACCTCGACGGGCCTGAGCCCCGCGTGAGTCTGGAGCACCGTGAGCGGAGATCACGGCCGGGCCGCCCCGCCTCTCGCCCCCCGAGAACCCTGACCCCCCGCATCCCCCGTTTCCTAGCGGGAGACTCTCCATGGCCAGTCCCGCGTTGGGGAAGGGCTGGGTGGGCGACCCCTTCCACGTAGGAGGCGGAGACCCCGGGTGCTCCTAGCCGGTGCTCAGGGACTCGAACGAGACTGGGTGTGAACGGGGATTCTCACTCGTCACCTTCCGTGTGTTTTCCGTAAGGTTTCGCTTCCTCGGCGACTCCCTCTCCCTGCTCAGCGCGAGTGTAACAGCTGTCCCGAGGGCTAAGCCAGGCTGCGGCGGGGGGCCGGGTGCCCCCGGAGCACTGCGTCACGGCCTCTTTCCAGGGAAGTGCAGGTGTGTGGGGGGCCCGGGCCCAGTGCTGACGTGCTAAGCCTTTTCCACTGCAAACTCCTCGAGAGGAGCCCCCCTCAGCAAGCCCCCCGGCACCAGCCCTGATCCTTCCAACCCCACCGACAGGCCTGAAAGTCGGGACCTCAGCCGCCAGCCGGGTGCGCTGCTGAATCACTCGGTGCCGCCTCCGGGCTGCTCCCGGAGACTCGGGTTTGAGGAAACACAGGCTGAGCCCCGGCCTGACATCTTGTTACCACGCTGGTGCGCCCGGGGACGCCCGAGTGCTAACCACAGCCTTGTGCTTCCTTTGTTTAAGGCCTCTGGGTCAGGCGTCGACATGGCTTGAACAGATTTTCCTTGTGGTTTAATTTCCTTTGTGATTATTCCTCCTTATTTAAGGGGAGTGTCAAAAATGTCCCAAGGATTAAAAACAAATTGCAGGCCGCGTCTCACACAGCAGCAAGAGGCGGCTGTCGCTCCGCCTCGCGCTGGGAGGGCGGGTGGCTGGGTTCAGGCGCCGGTTCGCTTCCTAGCAGGGTGAGGGGCCCTGCCCCAGCCCGGGGGCCCAGCTTCTCCCTACCCAGGACGCAAGAGGGGGGCTTCTGCTGGGCTCGGCTGCGCAGGCCTGCCGGAGGGCGACTCCCCAGGGGGCCCCCACACCCTCGGCTCCAAACAGCTCCCTGGGGACACGGGCTTTCTGGACAGGGAAGAAGGAAAGGCAAATAAATCCGCGAGGGCGGCACCCCAAGACCACCGGGAACTTCACAGCGGGGCAGAGAGTGATGGGCCCCGTCTCCCAGGTGCTCCAAGGAGCGGTTTTCCATTTCAAACGAACCCTCCAGACTCTTAATGTGTGTTTGCTTCTGGCTTTGGCCGGGAGTGCCAAGGGGCTGCGGGCTGTGTGACTCTCTCTTCTCAGCAGCTCCCTTGGAATGCCACTGCCTGACAGGACGGGGAGCTGGGGCCTGTGTTTTTTTGTGACTTTTTTTTTTCTTCCCCCCTGAAACACTCAGTTACCTGTTCGTCGAGTGAGTCGCAGAAATGCGGCTTCTTGTGCTTGAGTCTGCGGGAGCCAGACGGGCCCAGCGGGTCTCACAATGCAGCCCTAGTGGACGGCCTCTGGCTTCTCCCGGCGCTCGGGATATTTGACACCGGCGAAACCGAGCCCGCTTTGGAACACACTGAACCTGAGACTCAGTCACCGGGCAGCTGTTAATAGTCTTAACAACTTCTCTGAGCTCCTCAGAGGAGAGAGTGTGGTCCGCGGCAGGCCTCGTATAAAACCCAGAGAATCGCAGCGGGACTGGCCAAGGGCTTACTCAAAGGGGGGCCTATTTCTCTGAGTGGGAACCAGCGTTTCCACGAAACAGTTAACCCAGCGGCTTGGAGCTTAGCGCTGGCGCTGCTCACCTTGCATGTGTGGAGCCCTGGCTTCGATGTAAAAATTAATAAATTCGAATCATCTTTGAATCACCAATAAGACTCCCCTAAGAAATCAGCCTACCCCAAAACCCTTAGTAGTTTTCCTCCTAGTCATCTTTTTCTATTTTGTATACATGCTATGCTTTTGAAGTGATAAAAATCACAGTTTTTTTTAAAAAAATGTGCCTTTCCTGAATCCCGGCGCGCTGAAAGTCAATCTTAGATTTAATGAATGGCAAATTTTAGCCCGTCTTTTTTTTTTTTTCTGGGAAAATGTGGACAATTTAAACAAAGGAAAATGAAGTTATTAAATAAATATTATTCTAAAATATGTTAAATTATCCAGTGAAAGCAAGTAATTGATTTTTTAAGTGCTTTTTATTTGCTTTATTTGGATAATCAGAAAACCTCTGTGAGGTTTTCTGCTCTTCGCCCAGGAAAGGTGTGTGCAGCAAACCCTCACAGCAGCGGAGTGTTTGTTCCTGTAAACAAACATTCCAACGGGAACAAGATTAAGCAGATTCACCACCCAAAAAGTTGAAGACTAATTATGCTGTTCTTCATACAAATATTTCCCTAATAAATTATTCGCTAACTTTTTTTCTTTCTTTTTTTTTTTTTTTGTCTTTCTTCTTCTTCTTCATGAAACACGTGTTTTCACTACTTCCAAAGATCTGGTAATGGTTCGGGCAAATGAAAAAACAAGAGTATGTTTTCCATACATGCATAAGTTGTTCCACAGCATCTGGTGGAGGGACTTTAAAAGGCGTGCAGGTGTTCCCTGCACCGTCCCGGGCCCAGCCATCGCCTGCAGTAATTTGTTGCAACTCGTATTGGCATTTTTACGGTTCTGATGAGGCAGACGGTGGTGACATCATGTGCTGATGTTACGGAGGGCCGTGAATGCAGTGTGAAAATCCCCTCAATGAGTGATTGTTGCTGACACGGCCACCTTGGTGGCCACCGCTGCCTGCCAACTGAAACATCTGGGCACACGCTAGCAGTGGCACACCTTGTAAATAACTTAATTGAAGTTAATTGCCAGGAGTTTGCAGCACCCTGGGTAGTTTATAAGTTACCTTCCCTCGTTCTAGTGCTGTTTGGCTTGAGGAATCTTAGATTCTCTGATCCCGTGGCGGTGGTGGTTTGTGCTGAGAGTGAAAAAGATAGAAAAGAACGAAACTCGGGGGAAAATAAAGCGCTGGTGTCGTATTTAGGGAAGAAAAGGTTGCTAATTTTTCAACCCACACTCGCTGATTGGAAACAATCTTCCTAGCAGAAATAATTTAAAACTTAAAGTAAAAACCATTTAGAGAAAGGCAACAGTTGAAAAGTTAGCTTATAACCCTATTTCTCCAGAAGGAAGTATCTGATATTTTCGTAAATATTAAATGCTTACTGTGTTGGTGGAACGTTTGTCATTTCTCTATGCTATAAAACCGCACATTTGCAGAGACCAATAGAACTCTAGGAGACTTTTGGAAAATATGCACTCTGCTTTTCACTTGTATCACTTGTATCACTTGTCATCCGTTGCTCATCAATTTGCTCGAGCGGGCACCAGTGCCGGGAGCCAAAATGTGAGTCTAGCTTGACCTGCAATTAAGGACCCGACCCTTCTTTGGAAAAATGTCCTTACAGTAAGAAATTAACCTCTTCTCGGGAAAATGTTGGAACACATTGTGTAAAGTTTCTGAGCAACTCCCGAGATAACTGTCAGGCGCCCCCTGTTAGGGCTCGCACCCTGTGCCACTGGGAATGTGCGTGTATTGTTACTTCCCCATTTTGCCTACTTCCTCCTGGAATCAATATAAAAAACTAGCTTGAGAGAAGTAAAGAGCTTTTGCTTTTGCCTGCTTGAAAAAAGCCTTGTCTTGCTTGTCTTGCTCCCATTCTTCTCCCCCTCTCTCTCCCTCTCTCCATCTCTCTCTCTCCTCTCTCTCTCTCTCTCTCTCTCTCTCTCTCTTTCCCCCCCCCCACTCCCGCACCCTCTCCCGGTTACCCACGTCGACCAGTCCCGCGCCATTCTGTTTTTACTGTAGAGATTCTAAAGCACCTATCATCGTGCTCCTATCATCATTTTCTAAATATTTGTTGCTTTATGAAACATAAACCTGAGGGGAGAAAATTACCAAAAAATATTCTAAGGATGCTGGAATAAGCAAAAGTGAATTGTTTAACAAATCACAATGTCAATCCTTGCTTTTTCAAAACTGTCCCCTTACCTTCGGGTTTCTGCTTCTTAAGAAAAGTTTCTCAGGGCCGGAAGGATAGCACAGTGGGTATTACGCTTGGCTTGTGTGTGGGTGACCCTGGTTGGGTCCCTCACACCCCTGTGGTCCCCCCAAATCCCGCCAGGGGTGATGCCTGAGTGCAGAGACAGGAGTAAGTCCTGAGCACTCCCGGGTGTGACTCCGAAACAAAACAAAACAAAATCAAAAAATAAAAGTTTTTACAGTTGCAAAGATGTTCAAAGGTGTTAAGGTGGTGATGGTTTAAAATTAACATGAAAACTGAATTAAAAAAATAAAGTTCATATTTGCCTTAAAGTATGATTTATATTTCAGAAGCTTTTGTATAATGACTATTTAAAAATAAAAACTATTGTTTTATGCTGATCCATATAACTAACGATTTTTTAGAATTTAAAATTGGGAAAACATTTTCAGCAAGCATAATTCTTTTTATTGCATAAGAAAAACTGTATAACTCATCTATTCACTTTTGGGGAGTGGGGGTAGGGTGGTTACATTCGTGTGTGTGTGTGTGTGTGTGTGTGTGTGTGTGTGTGTGTGTGTGTGCAAGCGTGCCTGTGCTCAGCTCTCTTGAGACCAGGTTTTCTGGTACAATCCAATTATCTTTCTGTCCTTTCTCTTTTATAATCCTTGGCTTTTGTGGTTTCTATATGCGGCTCAACACCAGTTTTAACAGTGTTTCCCATGTGAATTAAAGTAGACACTGTTTAAATAATATAGACGAACCAGAACTATCACTTGACATTATTCCCTATGAAATACTATTCAAAAGTCTATTCTTTTCTGAAACTGTAGGACATTTTATATCTCAATGTTTTTGTCCTTATAGTTCACTCGGGCAAAAACGGCCCTTCTTAAAACACTGTTTTTCTGTGTTCCTGATGAGAGACCCTTATGCTCTCAAATGAGTTTCTGATATGAGTACAAGCTACCTGCTCATAAAAGGATTTGCGATTATTATTTTTTTTTAATTTTAAAATTTTATTGAATCACCGTGAGATAGTTACAAGCTTTCATGTTTGGGTAACAATCTCACAATGATCAAACACCCATCCCTTCACCAGGGCACATTCCCCACCACCAATATCCCGGGTATACCCCCCCTTTCCCACCCTCCCCCTTCTTCATGGCAGACAATATTCCTCATACTCTCTCTCTCTACTAGAATTTGGATTATTTTCCTGGATCAAAAAAATCCTATCTCTATGCCCATTCATAAAAGTAAGCTTGATGCTTTGTCATAATGAACGCAGTATTCTGGGAGAGTGACTTAAATGTACCATCCAAAAAAAATTTTTTTTAAAAAAGGGATTCTGTTTAATCTGTGCTTTTGTGAGAAACAAGCGTGGAGAGTTTGGGCAAAGGAAGCAACTTTAGCTTATGGTTTTAATCTTAAACGTTTGAATCCCCGTAAATTTCCTTGAGGTTAATATTTTAATGGTATCAGATCAAATTAAATTGAGAATATGTGGAAGGAATGGCAGGCAATTAACAGAACCATATGAAATCAATGACAGTTGCTTTTTAATCAGATTTCCACTCAGCTGTTTTTCACTACAAATGAATGTATTCTACAAGACAAATGTATAAATATTTGGGGTTGCAGACAGAGCTTCGTGACCTCAGGATATATATTTATGATCTGAAGATTAGGAGACATTGTGATTTCTCAGAGTCTTGTTATTCATCACAACAACTACATTTATTACAGCTCTGAAAGAAGTTGAAAAACGAGCAGGAATTTTACTAATGAGTAGCAGAATTGACAGACTTTTCTAGAAGGCTGCTTTGGGGGCAGTTCTGAGGGGTCTGGAAGCCTGGGAATGTGTTTAGGTGATAAAATGTGTAATGTGATGCAAACACTGAAATGCAGGCTGAAAGATACCTCTCAACTAAGTCTTTCTTTACAATGATTTTAATTCTGTGGCGAAGCCTCGTTATTGCCGGGTCTCCCAGGCTTGCTTTGTTCCCATGGGCTGGAGGGAGGGAAGGATTTTTTCAAGCCCAGACAGCCGCCATCTGTGGTGTTGAGGCATCCCAAGGTTTGGGGGGAGACAGGGGACCTGCATGAAGCCCGCCCCTTGGGCTCGATTAGTTGAGTCAAACCTGTGATGTTTGAGGCTTTACGGATCGGAAGGCTACAAGGCGCGGGTGTACCTTGCAATTCATGCTCGTAATAACTCCGGGTTAGAAAGACGCCTGTGACCTCACATCCGCTATACGTGATGTGCAGAGACGGGCGTACGGAGCAGAGCCCAGCCCCCGGTTCCGAAGGTGAGGGGGTCGGGCAAGGAGAGGAGCCTGGCGTGCATGCAGCTGGTGCCCGTCTCCCGTGAGGCATCGGGAGCTGGCTCAGGCGTCGCCCTGCCTTTCCACCTGGGCAAACTGGTCGGAGAGCTGGAGGGGGGCAGTTCCACACGCGGTCCACAGACAGCCTCCCTCTCCCTGTCCAGAGACGCCGGCTTCCCTCAGAGAAGCCACCCTCTCCCTTCCCAGAGACGCCAGCATCCCTCAGAGAAGCCTCCCTCTCCCTTCCCAGAGACGCCGGCATCCCTCAGAGAAGCCTCCCTCTCCCTTCCCAGAGACGCCGGCATCCCTCAGAGAAGCCTCCCTCTCCCTTCCCAGAGACGCCGGCATCCCTCAGAGAAGCCTCCCTCTCCCCTCCCAGAGACTCCGGCATCCCTCAGAGAAGCCTCCCTCTCCCTTTCCCAGAGACTCCGGCTTCCCTCAGAGAAGCCTCCCTCTCCCTTCCCAGAGACTCCGGCATCCCTCAGAGAAGCCTCCCTCTCCCTTCCCAGAGACTCCGGCATCCCCCAGAGAAGCCTCCCTCTCCCTTCCCAGAGACTCCGGCATCCCTCAGAGAAGCCTCCCTCTCCCCTTCCCAGAGACTCCGGCATCCCCCAGAGAAGCCTCCCTCTCCCTTCCCAGAGACGCCGGCATCCCTCAGAGAAGCCTCCCTCTCCCTTCCCAGAGCTGCCCAGCTTCTCTTCACAGCACATCCTCTCCGCCTCCTGGCGGGGTCCACGCCTCAGCCTCCCTCCCTGTCCACACTCTGCTGCAGACTCAGCCACGTCTCTGCTCGCCTCCTGCCCGGCTCTGCTCTCCTTCACCCCTGCACCCTTTCTTCCTTGCGAAAGCGCCCCTCGCTGAGTTCATCACACACTTACTGTCTCTACCGGACTTGCCTAACCTCAACGCTCTGCGGCCTCCGCTGTCCGTGGCTGACTATTCCCTCTCAGCCCTTTCCCCGGCTTCTCTTCTCCCCATCCCTAGACCCCCCTCCTTGCTCTGGCCTGACCCTCCTCTCCCCACCCCTCCTTCTCAAGGAAGCGGATTGGGAGACGAGTTGTCTTTGTTTTGTATGTTTTTTTTTTGGGGGGGGGATTGGGTTTTGGTTTAGAGCCACACCCGGCAGTCCTGGTGGCCACCTGTGGCTCTGTGCGTGGGGGCCGCTTTGGTGCTGCTGGACATCAGCCTCTGTCCCTTACGCAGAGCGCGGGGCCCGGCCCTCTGAGCTCTCTCAGTCTTGCCACGAAACTAACAGCCCACTGATGCCTCCAGACCGACGTTTCACATCCTCTCCTCACACCTACAGCTCTTTCTCTTAGAAATATTCCAAACAGACTCTTCTCTAGGTCCCGGAGCTTGGCTTCTTCCCCGAGGCCAGCCAGTGTCAATCCAGTCAGCCAAGGGGGCAGCTGAATTCTTTCCTTTGCCGGGCTCACAGCCCCACTGGAGCCAGCCGCTTTGTTATTGGTGCCAATGGGATAGCCATCACCCCCGTCACCGTCATCCCGTTGCTCACCGATGTGCTCGAGCAGCGGGCACCAGTAACGTCTCCATTGTGAGACTTGTTGTTACTGTTTTTGGCATATCGAACACGCCACGGGGAGCTTGCCGTGCGGGCGGGATACTCTAGGTAGCTTGCCGGGCTCTCTGAGAGGGATGGAGGAATCGAACTCGGGGCTGCATGGAGAAGACGAACGCCCTACCTGCTGCACTAACACTCCAGCCCGTATCTCTCCTATGTGGTAAAAGGGGAATAACAAAGCCCAGGAGACAATAGAAAGGAACAGGGGAAGAATCCTTCAGCAGGAAGCCACTGGCTGGAGCCTGGGGGGGTAAACTCGGGAAGGGGACACGAGGACAGTGGTTGGGGGGGAAAGTGCCTGCTCTGGAGCCAGGCTTGGGGACGGGAGGGAAACTGGGGACTCGGGAGAGGGAGGTGGGGACTGGTGCAGGACTTGGTGTTGGAACATTGTGTGCCCGGAACTTAATCAGGAATGACTTTGTAACTCTGTAGCACAGCCGGTAGGGCGTTT
>NC_073311.1:65636435-65679560 GCF_027595985.1 Sorex araneus
CTAGGCCCCGGAGCTTGGCTCCTTGCGCATTCCCCTGGAGATCTCTCCGGCCCGTGGAGAGACAACAGTGGAAAGCGCTCCTAATTAGGTGGATTCTGTGAGGGTCCCGATCTGAAATAAGACTAGTGAGGTTAGTAAACAGGGGGCCCAAGACGACACATGCCGATCAAGGGCAACTTTATTAACTGCCACACTGGCTTTATACTTTTCTTAGCAGGGGGTTGGTACATAAGTTGTCAATCATCAGGGAAGTGTCTTCTCAGACCAAATAAGGAAAGGTTCGGGGTGTATTAGGTGGGCTTACAACATTCTTCAAGAGTAGATTGAGAAATAGTGGGGAGGGGAAGGCAAGGGTCTATCTGGCAGGAGCATCTGGCAGGAGGAATGCACAAGGTAGAGGAAGGTATTCTACTTAATGGGGGGCTTAATGGCGTCTCTTAGTTAACTGCCCTGGGCTACTTTTACCTCTTGAGTTTGGCTATTTCCTTTGTCACAAGGGCACCTTTGCCTCAGGTCAAGCAAAGCTGGTAATGGAATTTTCCGGTTTGTCCAGGGTAAAGGTTTCGGGGTCCTCTTTTGTTCAGGGTCCTGAGCAGTCCCCAACAGCTCCTTCCCCGCGGCCAGCCAACGTCAATCCAGTCAGCCAAGGGGGCAGCTGAATTCTTTCCCTTGCCGGGCTCACAGCCCCACTGGAGCCAGCCGCTTTGTTATTGGTGCCAATGGGATAGCCATCACCCCGTCACCGTCATCCCCTTGCTCACCGATGTGCTTGAGTGGGCACCAGTAACGTCTTCATTGTGAGGCTTGTTACTGTTTTTGGCATATCGAATGCGCTGCGGGGAGCTTGCCAGGCTCTGCCGTGCGGGTGAGATGGGATATTTCTCATTTTCGTGATTCTCCCTTTGCTATTTTATTGCCTTAGGCATCCTCTGGGCTCCGATGATCTTTTTTCCCTGGAATATTTGTACGTCCTGCTGCATCCTCTGCCTGAGACAGGAGCACCTTTTTCTCCGAGGGCACCATCGAAGGTCCTCCGGCTGGGACGGAACAAGAGTGACATTGTGACTCCTCCACCAACATCTTCCCTTTGACTGTAAAAGTGGGCCGTTGTTCCTCAGGCCTGGAGCCTGCCCGGCACCTCTCACCTCCCAGAACATCATAGCCCGAGGGTCCCGGGGCGCAGTCCAGAAACCACCTGCACTCCTATATTCATTGCTGTGCGACAGGCAAAACCCAGAAACACCCCGAGTCCCCAGGGACAGATGGCTGGACCAGCTGCGGCACATACAGGCAGTAGAATGCTCTAGTGCTCAGCGGCAAGGAAAAAAGTCATGCCATCGCTGCTAGGAGGATGGATCCAAAGAATATCGTGTTGGGTGACGTTAGTCTTTAGGCAGAGGGAGAGGGGCAGAGACAGACGCATATGTCTCTCATCACTGTAGCACTGGAGCACTGTCGTCCCGTTGCTCATCCATTTGCTCAAGCGGGCACCAGTAACGTCTCCATCATGAGACTTGTTGTTACTGTTTTTGGCATATCGAACACGCCACGGGGAGCTTGCCGTGCGGGCGGGATACTCTCGGTAGCTTGCCGGGCTCTCTGAGAGGGACGGAGGAATCGAACCTGGGGCTGCATGCAAGACGAACGCCCTACCCGCTGCACTAACGCTCCAGCCCGTATCTCTCCTATGTGGTAAAAGGGGAATGACAAAGCCCAGAAGGCAATAGAAAGGAACAGGGGAAGAATCCTTCAGCAGGAAGCCACTGGCTGGAGCCTGGGGGGTAAACTCGGGAAGGGGACACAAGGACAGTGGTGGAGGGGAAAGTGCCTGCTCTGGAGCCAGGCTTGGGGACGGGAGGGAAACTGGGGACGCGGGGAGGGAGGTGGTGACTGGTGCAGGACTTGGTGTTGGAACATTGTGTGCCCGGAACTTAATCAGGAATGACTTTGTAACTCTGTAGCACAGTGGGTAGGGCGTTTGCCTTGCACTCGGCTGACCCGGGTTCGATTCCTCCGTCCCTCTCGGAGAGCCCGGCAAGCTACTGAGAGTATCCCAGCCGCAGGGCAGAGCCTGGCAAGCTACCTATGGCCTATTCAATATGCCAAAAACAGTCACAACAAGTCTCACAATGGAGATGTTACTGGTGCCCACTCGAGCAAATCGATGAGCAACGGGACGACAGTGCTCCAGTGATCCTAAAAAGAGAAACACGGTACGGGAATACGAGATGCCCACGGTAACAGGAACAGAGTGGTCTTTAGGGGAAGCTGGCCTGGGGAGGCTGACCGGGACTAGGACGAGGGGACAGGGGGACAATGGTGTGGGGAAGTGGACGTGGGGATGGAGGGGAGGGTGCAGGGGAGGGGTGCAGGGGAGGGGTGGGGGGTGGTGGGGATGGGTGCAGGGGAGGGGTGGGGGGTGGGGATGGGTGCAGGGGAGGGGTGGGAGGGTGGTGGGGAGGGATGCAGGGGAGGGGTGGGGGGGTGGTGGGGAGGGGTGCAGGGGAGGGGTGGGGGGTTGGAGAGGGGTGCAGGGGAGGGGTGTGGGGTGTGGAAGGGTGCAGGGGAGGGGTGGGGGGGGTTGGAGAGGGGTGCAGGGGAGGGGTGTGGGGTGGGGAGGGGTGCAGGGGAGGGATGGGGGTGGTGTGGAGGGGTGCAGGGGAGGGGTGGGGGGGTTGGAGAGGGGTGCAGGGGAGGGGTGCAGGGGTGGGGGGGTTGGAGAGGGGTGCAGGGGAGGGGTGCAGGGGAGGGATGGGGAGGTGGGGAGGGGTGCAGGGGAGGGGTTCGGGAATTGTTTATGACCAAACCCCCGCCATTACAGTATTGTGAAGTAGGGTGCCTAAAACAAAAAAAACTAAATTTTTTAAGAGAAGAAAATCAAGTGGTTTGATTTGTGGGTGTGTTCATAGTATGTTCACAGTATGTTCATAGCCCAAGTGAGTCCTGGGGAAGGTGACACCATCTCAGATACTTCTTGGCTAGTGCTCAAGAAGCTGAGCACTGTACAGCATGAGAAAGAGCAGGACACAGCCTTGGCGTGGGGGCAAAGAAAACATTTTTTTTTTATTGAATCACTTTGTAAGAGATAGACCCTTACAGAGCTCTCGCGATTGGGGTCAGTCACACAGTGTCCAGCACCCAAGGCTCCACCAGGGCACATTTCCCAGCACCCGTGTCCCCGGGTTCCCTCCCGTCACCCCCGCACCCTGCCTGCCTCTATGGCAGGGGCTTTTCTTCTCTCTCTCTCTCTCTCTCTCTCTCCCTCCCTCTCTCTCTCTCTCTCTCTCCCTCTCTCTCTCTCTGTCTCTCTCTCTGTCTCTCTGTCTCTCTCTCTCTGTCTCTCTCTCTGTCTCTCTCTCTCTCTCTGTCTCTCTCTTTCTCTCTTCATTTTGGGCATCGTGGTTGAAAGCAAATCTTTGTAAATAGGGAACTTAGCTTTAAAGAGATTTCATCAATTTCACGTGCAATGGGATTTTTAAAAAAATCTCCCTTAGAGAAACAATATTGTAGAAAATAAAACAAGAATTAGGGGGCGAACGGCAGGGACAAAGGATGGGAGGGAACCCAGCAATGTTTGTTTACACGCATCGAGTTGTGAAACTGGACCCGCAAACTTTATAGAATGCTGTAAACCACTCATAAATCAATACAGTTTTAATTGAAAAATAAACAAGAGTATAAAGGCCATTCTAGACAATAAATCTTAGTGTGTTATTTGCTTTTGTGGTAAGGACAAATTTCTAGATGGAGAAATACTGGAAAATAAGGCATTAATTTAGAAGAAAAATTATAGACTAAGGTATCTTAAAAATGATTCTCTCGGGGACTGGAGAGATGCACGCATGGCGAGAGACTGACCCTGGCTCAATTCGGCCAGCGCCACGTGGTCTCTGAGCTCCGCCGGCCGGCCCAGGCAAGCCCTGAAGCATGGGGACCTAGTGGTACTGACCTCACGCCACTGGTCCACCAGACCCCCAGGCCTGAGCGCCACTTGGGAGCCCCTCTAAAAAATATCATGAAAAAAAGATTATGTGGATAATTTTTTTAATAAAAAATTTAATGTGACTGAAAACCAAAACTCCACATATACAATTTCGCATCACTCTAAAACTCTTCTTCTCAATAGTGGTGCTGAGAAAACTGGGCAACTACCTAAAAGAAAAAAAGAACTCAAAACTCTATCTAACGCCAGGCACAAAAGTCAGATCAAAATGGACTAAAGACCCCAATATCAGAGCTGAATCCATAAGGCACATGGAAGAAAACATAGAACCCTCTATGACATTAGAGTGAAGGCATCTTCAAAGATGAAATACCAGGGCTGGAGCGATAGCACAGTGGGGAGGGCGTTTGCCTTGCATGCAGCCGACCCGGGTTCAACTCCCAGCATCCCATATGGTCCCCCGAGCACTGCCAGGAGTAATTCCTGAGTGCATGAGCCAGGAGTAACCCCTGTGCATCACGAGGTGTGACCCAAAAAGAAAAAAAAATCAAAGATGAAATACCACTGACCAAACAGGTGGAAGCAAAGATAAACAAACAGGACTACATTAAACTAAAAAGCTTCAGCACCTCAAAGGAAATGATGACCAAAATACAAAGACAACCAAAGAAAGGGAAAAGTCATTTACTCAATACCCACCGAGGAAGGGGTAACTATCCAAGACATATAAGGCACTAGTAGAACTTTACAAGAAAAACATTCAACCCACCAAAAAAAAAAAAAATGGGGAGAATAAATGAACAGGAACTTCCTCAAAGAAGAAATACAAACGGCCATGAAAAAATGCTCTACCTCACTAGTCATCAGGGAGATGCAGATCCAAAGAACAGGCTGTCGCCTCAGAGACTGGCACACGTCAAAGAAGAACAAGAACACCCAGTGCTGTCATGGATGGGTTCCCAGAACCCAGAAAATATCCCCCGTGCCATCCATCCAATAAGTGGGATTTAGAAATGACTCTCATTATTGGTCTTATCTCATCAACGGCCAAGATCCAGAGACTATAAAACAAAGCTCCTGGAAGAGAGTGATGTGGAATCCTGCACGGCAGAGCCTGGCAAGCTACGTATGGCGTATTCAATGTGCCAAAAACAGTAACAAGTCTCCCAATGGAGATGTTACTGGTGCCCGCATGAGCAAATCGATGAGCAACAGGACAACAGTGCTACAGTGAACATGTTGGAGATTGAAATACTTAATATTGAAAAGATGTCAGTATTGCCCCAAGCGGTCTAGTGGCCCAGTGCAATTTAAGCCCTGAAAAATCCAACTTTTTTTTTTAGAATTAGAAAAGTCATCCTAAAATTCATATGAAATCTTAAGAATCTAGAACAACCAAAGCAATATTGAAGAGAAAAATGAGGAACGATATTGGATATCTCACACTTCTTCATTTTAAAACTTGAAACTGAGCTACAATAAGCAAGTCAGCGTGGTGCTGGGGTAAAGACGGGGCTACAGACAAGAAGGATGGAATCCCGGGGGAACAGAATCCCGGGGGGAATAGAATCTGGTGGGAATAGAATCCCAGGGGTGGACACAGAAATCCAGGGGGGCAGGAATCCCAGGAGGACTATAGAATCCCATGGGGATCATAGAATCCCAGGAGCGGAATATAGGCTCCCAGGGGGATGGAATCTGAGTGGGAATAGGGAATCCCAGGGGGGCCTAGAATCCCAGCGGGGGGGCGTGGCGGGGGGGAGTAAACAATCCCAGGGGCATTCTAGAATCCCGGGGGAATATGGAAGCCCAGGGGGATTAGAGTCCCGGGGCGAATACTGACTGTAGCAGGGGCGCTAGGACAGACACTAGAAGCACAGGCAACCGAAATAATGCAATAGATCCCTGAATCAGTAGGAAGAGACCCCACACACAGGGCAGATTTCACACAGTACCCGTCCTCGGGGACTCAGGTCAGAAGCACGTGAGATTCCAGCCCTGTTGCCACGAGGCTGGTATGCTGGAAAATTAGAAAGCGGCAGATATTGGTGACGAAGCGGGAAGAAGTTTGCATTGCCGGGACGTGGAAGGTGTAGGTACGGGAGATGACAGCGCTGTTTCCAAACACTCCAACAGAATTCCCACACGACCCAGTAACACCTCCTCCGGGGCCGCAGCCCAGGCCTGGGAAGCAGCGTCCGGAGAGACCCCGTGTCTCCTGCTTCACGGCGGCGTGACTGCCGGCCCACGAGGTGGGGACAGTCCTCACGCCTCCTGGCCGGTGAGCAGTGAGCGAAACATGGCCTCTCCGGCTCACGGAATCATTTCATTCAGCCCGGAAAAAAAAAAAAAGAGGAAAATTCTGACATCTGCTAAAACATGGGTGGACCTTGAGGCTATTTGGGCCGAGAGGAATAAGCCGGACCCAAGGCAACGTACTTCTGGGGCCGAGGGCTTTGGCTGACTCCAGGCCCTGTGCTCGGGGTGACTCCCGGCAGCACCCAGGGGTCCATATGTGGTGCCGGGGCTCGAACTGGGGTCCACAGCGCCGAGTCTTCATCCCCGTGTCCTCTCTCCGCCTCAAGAAACCTCTTATTCTACCAGGAGGACGTGCCAGACAGGATTCAAATTCACAGACAAAAGCAGGAGGCAGTTTTGGGCGGGTGCAAAAAATGCAAAAAGATGTAGGATTTCCCGGGTCCGGTTTCGGCTTTGAAGAGCGGAGAGTTCTGAGGGTGACCGACTTCACGCCACACCATGCGGGAGTTTGCGGGGTGTTGGCGAGCCAGACGCTTACAGTGCGACCCACGGGTGAGTCTGTGCGTCACTGAGCCACGATTTGAAACACACGCACCCGTGAAGATGTATGGGAGACACGTAGCCGATGGAGGAAGAGAAATCTCCAGGCCCTCTCAGGCTTCCTGACCCTTGAATAATCCCGTTTCCTGGGACTTCCCTCCCGCTCCCCGCCAGCAGACCCCGGCCAGTGCCGTGACCTTCCCGCCGGCAGGAATCTCAACTCCTGCCCCGGGCCCAGTGCTCCTCTCAAGCTAGAGCCATCCTTGACCTCCATGGCTCCAGTGCTGGCTATACAGTAGCACAGGGAGGGTCACAGAGCAGGGAGGGCGCGAGAGGGAAGCGGCCGGGACACTGGCCGTGGTGGAAGCCGCAGTGCGTCCCTTTCTGCGCAGCCGGAAGTGCATCGTGGGTGGATCATCGCCCTCTTTGAGAAGCCGTAAGGGTGAGCACGTCTTGCCTTCCGGCGTGGTCATGGGCTGGAGTGTGGTGACGGCCCTCGGCCCTCGCGCAGAAGCAGACGAAAGAGTGTTGTGATCAGAGGATGTTGTGTAGGCTGGGGGAGTAGCGCGCGTTCATCTGCACTGACCTGGAAAGAGAAAGATGAGGGACCAGAGAGACAGGCAGGGCATAAGGTGATTGTCTTGTATGTGGCCGACCAGGGTTCTAGTCCCTCCACTCCACGTGAGATCCCTCGGCACAGAGATGGGAGTAAGCCCTGAGCACCACCGGGGGGGCCAAAACAGAGAAAGAGAGAGAGACAGAGACAGAAAGAGACAGAAAGAGACAGAGAGAGGAGAGAGGAGAGAGAGAGGAGAGAGGAGAGAGGAGAGAGAGAGGAGAGAGGAGAGAGGAGAGAGAGAGGAGAGAGAGGAGAGAGGAAAGAGAGAGGAGAGAGAGGAGAGAAAGAGGAGAGAGAGGAGAGAGAGAGGATAAAGAGAAGAGAGGAGAGGAGAGAGAGGGGAGAGAGAAGAGAGAGGAGAGAGAGAGGAGAGAGAGAGAGGAGAAAGGAGAAAGAGGAGAGAGGAGAGAGAGAGGAGAAAGGAGAGGAGAGAGAGAGGAGAGAGGAGAAAGAGGAGAGAGGAGAGAGAGAGGAGAAAGGAGAGGAGAGAGAGAGGAGAGAGGAGAAAGAGGAGAGAGGAGAGAGAGAGGAGAAAGGAGAGGAGAGAGAGAGGAGAGAGGAGAAAGAGGAGAGAGGAGAGGAGAGAGAGGAGAGAGGAGAGAGGAGAGAGAGAGGAGAGAGAGGAGAGAGAGAGGAGAGAGAGAAGAGAGAGGAGAGCAAGAGGGGAGAGAGGAGAGAGAGGATAAAGAGAAGAGAGGAGAGGAGAGAGAGAGGAGAGGAGAGAGAGAGGGGAGAGAGAAGAGAGAGGAGAGAGAGGAGAGAGAGAGGGAGGGAGGGAGAGGTGGGGGGGCAGCGAGGAGAGAGAGAGGGAGGGAGGGAGAGGTGGGGGGCGGCGAGGAGAGAGAGAGAGAGGGGGAGGGAGGGAGGGAAGAAGGGAGGGAGGGAGAGTGGGGGGTGGCGAGGAGGGAGGGTGGAGAAAGCTTCCTGGAGATCTGGCCCAGAATGTTTAACGTGAGATCTCGCAGCCCTCTCCATTTCTCTCCATTTCTCTCCATCCTGCTCCGGCTCCTCCATCTTCACGAGCAAAGTCATCACTTTCCCCCCCAGATCCGAATCCCCCTCTAAATCCGGGCCTTCCTCCCTGCACCCACACGGCCTTGGCTTTCCTCCTTCCCGGTTACTTGGCCAGAAGCCTTGCTTGCTCCCCGCCCCACCTCAGGCCCCTCCCTGGGGTCTCCCTGCTCCGCCCACCCTACCAGGAGGGTCTCAGCACCCCACTCATGGGCTGCTCATCTCAGAACTCCCGGTGGGCCAGGGCGTCAGCAGGGGAGGGGTGCTCACTCTCGGGGACGGCCCCAGCGCCGGGCTTCAGCATCGCTGCTGCCGTCCCAGCCTTTGGACTTTTAACTTTGCACATCCCCGTTGCTTCCTTCACCTACGATGAGCTTGCGTCACTGCCTACCATCTCTCACCACACAGCCAGCACTGCGGCATACCTGGTGCATCCTATTCCCAAGTAATCAAGCTCAGTTACGGAAGGACAGCTTTACATAGTGGGCACATCCTCCTGGAGCACTGTCTGGAGCACTGTCCTCCCGTTGTTCGTTGATTTGCTCGAGCGGGCACCAGCAACGTCTCCATTGTGAGACTTGTTGTTACTGTTTTTAGCATATCGAATATGCCACGGGGAGCTTGCCAGGCCCTGCTGTGCGGGCAGGATACTCTCGGTAGCTTGCCGGGCTCTCCGAGAGGGACACATCCCACTATTTTTGCAAAAAAAAAAAAAAAAAAAGAATAAAGTCTGCAATAGTTACATCATGAAACAGTGAAACAGGGCATCCAAATAAGCATCGTAAGACTCAGCTTAGATTCAGAACCTTTTCTGGAAACTTCATCTTTCCATTGTCTGAACTTCCCCAGTGTTGTATATATTTTGTATAGAAAATTATACATTTTTATCATGTTGTATAATTTTTTTTTTTGCTTTTTGGGTCACACCCCGCAATGCACAGGGGTTACTCCTGGCTCTGCACTCAGGAATTACCCCTGGCGGTGCTCAGGGGACCATATGGAATGCTGGGAATAGAACCCAGGTCGGCCGCGTGCAAGGCAAACACCCTCCCCGCTGTGCTATCTCTCCAGCCCCCATGTTGTATAGTTTTGATAATGTGTTTAATTTTCCGTTGACCCTTCCATCCGTTGCCGAGTTTGAGCTGCTCTTGAAGAGGCTTTGTCGGTGCTGGGTCTCGTTGTCTCTCCACTGTTCCAAAATATCCCTGAATTGTTGAATGTGCGGAGGCTGGGAAACCCTCAAGAATTCTGGTGCAGGTTATGTCAGAGGAAGCAGTGTACCCAGCTTGGGATAAACGCATGCATCTGCGAGTCTCAAGAGAATTTAGTTCATTCACCCCAAGACTGTAATTGTCATGAATTAAAAGCTGCAAAACAGAGTTGACTGAAAACCTCAGGAACCCATTTCATTATATCTCACGTGGTGGCGGGCCAATGTCTCAACTGTTGATACAACGCACGTGACAAAGTGGTCTCCTGCCGCGCCCCTTGCTGTGGCCTCGTCGGGGCAGTGGACAGGCCTCTGGTGCAGGTTACCGCACACTGCCCTCTGCTGAGGCGCCCGGGGAATCCAGAGGGGAAAATCCAGGCCTGGGAGAACCACTCCCTCGCTCTGCCTGGATGCCAGCTGGTGCCAAAGGGTGACGTCACCTGGGTGACGAGCGCACTTCTCTCAATTGTGTGCTCCCCGGGACCTGCCCATTCTTTCCACACGGTCATCTCGCGGCCACCAGCTGGTAACACTTTCCTCTCCAATTTTCCAAGAAGGGACCCAGAAGAGTTGCAAGGGGTCTCAGGGACCCGAGTTTAGAAAGAAAAAGTGCTACTATTATTTCCCTTACGACATTTCCCTTCCATGGTCCCGGACGTGGCGTGAACATAGTGGCAAAAACACTTCCTTCCCAGCTCTCAGGGGAAAGAGGCCCTGAGTCTGACCCACCGAGACTTCTCCCACCTCCTCAGAAACAAGGCCTGCTCCACAGATAAAAAATATTCTTAAAGAGAAGGCCAAAAGCAGAATAACATTAGACATTCTGTGTGACTTGGGTGGGCCGCAAGCGTGTTCGGCGTTTGGCCATAGTACAATTACCATATTGGTGGATGATATTATTTATGCATTCGTTACCACCAAACCAAATATTATCTGTGACTCAATTAATAATGAAGAACTTCAGAATAGACACGGAGCTGGCTGGGAGTTCATATTCTCAGAGGGATACAAATGACCCAGTGTCTAACGGGACTTGGTTGGTTTCTGTGATCAACTCTCTTTGCTGCTGCTGCACAAGGCTTGTCATTATGTTCCGGCCCCGTTCCTGACACCCCAACACCAACTTTTGTAAGAATTATTATTCTTACAGCAGCGGGGGATCTTCAGATGAGTGGAAATTTCCTCACCCAAGTAAAAATCCAGTCTGTGGAAGGTGGAATAAGGGCTTTCTTGTTCTTTAATTGAGTGCTAATCTATTTTTTGAAGTGACTTTGATCAGATGTTGACTCTCCTCAACATCCATGCATCTGCTCTTGCTGTGGAAGACTCGAACCTTCTGACACAGGCGTGCAACCTACCTGTTTGTCTTCCTCACGCAGCTGAAAGCGGAAATGATACCGTAGTTGAAATCCTTTCTCGATTCTCATTCTTTTCATGTTCTGAGTATGTTGAGGTGCAAATTCAGTCTACTGGATTTTGCTTATTCGTTTATTTGACCTTAAATTAAAGTTTTCTGGTGTGTATGGTGGTGGAGGGGGGATTTAGTACCATTTTCTGCTGAATTGTTGCTTAGCTGTGAGCAAAACGATTTCTGAATTCAAAAAGGTTTAAGTAAAACAGAATCTTGGGCTCGGGAGGTAGTTCAAGGGCGGGGCATGTGCCTTGCATGTGAGACCCCAAGGCCAGCCCTGCCCCCCTGCTGTGCTCCGTGGCCCAGCACTGTCCGAAATAAAGATGGCATCAGATTTCCTCGAGCACTCAGAGTGATACAGTTTCAATGATAATAACACATCGTGAACAATAGTTGTAAACTTTGTTATATTAGTCATAATCTAATGGGTGTTATTATATACCAATTAACTAAAAACGCAGTGTGAGGAGAAATAGTATAAATCTAATGTACCTTTGGCTCAGAAATAATATTACTCTGGTTTTGATTTAATACCTACTAATTCTCTCTTTAGTCACCATTGAATACAGGTTTGCATTGTAGCAAATCCTCTGAAATAGTTATTTATAAAGGTAAATATGGAAATTGATAACATTGTGTTGTACATGATTCGATACAATGTTGAAATGTATATTATAAGAATATTTTGCTGTTTGGGGGCCCTTGTCTCAAGAATAAGGAACATTTCTATGTTAAGAAACACTTCTCAATAGTAAGTTTGTAACTCTCACAGTACTGTTTCAAGACAAATTAAGGTGAGTGAAAATAATAATAAAATTGTTTTGCTCTCTTTCTGTCAAATTTGTTTCTAGACTAGCAGCCTAAACCTGAAAGACTTGCGGTTGGGGAGACAGCGTGGTGAGGTGGATGGAGCACTGAACACTGAGCACCGAGCCCAGAGCGTCCCCAGCACCTCACGGCCCCTAATTGAGAAGTTTCCAACCAGAAAGCAGTAACAGGCTATCACCAAGGTTATGGAACTTGAATGGATTCGTTCATGTGCTGAGTTTACTTTGGGCTGGGAGCCTTGCCCAGAGGCGCTGTGGGTTTACTCTCATCACAGTGCTCGGGGGTCACTCCTGGTGCTGGGGGGACCCTGGGCAGCGCTGGGGGGACCCTGGGCAGCGCTGCGGGTGGGCCCGGGCTGGCTCTGTGAAGGCTAGTGCCCCACTCACTGGATTCCCCTCTGGCCCCTACACGCTTTTGCAAACTGTCTCTGGGAGATCAGGAGCGCACGCCGAGCACGTGGAGACCCTGAGTTCAGCCCCCGACACCACCAGGAGCGGCCGCCATCGAAAACGTCAGAACACAAAGTGAAATTAAGATGACACTTTATCACTAGCTTACTGAGCTTTATTTGGCTGCACGTCTGTAGTGTCAAACGTCTTGTTGCTACGTGGGGATTTCTAACTAATGAATAAACTTTATTTTTTAAGAACAATTACAGGCTCACAGCAAGACTGCATGAAAAGCACAAGAGTTCCGTGTTTCCTAGTCACTACCCACCAAATCCCCTCCAAACATCGGCGTTCACCTCTCTCCTGCCCCACGGCGACCACTGGCCCTTTTACTCTCCACATTGTTTTCCCTTTTTCAAATTTTATACATTTCACATTATATCACACGTGGCTGGAGTGATAGCACAGTGGGTGGGGCGTTTGCCTTGCATGCAGCCGACCCGGGTTCGATTCCTCCATCCCTCTCAGAAAGCCCAGCAAGCTACGGAGAGTACCCCACCCACACAGCAGAGCCTGGCAAGCTCCCCATGGCGTATTCGATATGCCAAAAACAGTAACAACAAGCCTCACAATGGAGACGTTACTGGTGCCCGCTTGAGCAAATGGATGAGCACCGGGACGACAGTGACAGTGACAGTCTATATCACATGTAGATTTCCAACTGGCTTCTCTCATTTGGAAAATGGCGTTTTTGTTTCTCGTGGTGTGATGGTCCTTCCCTGGCTCTATCTGTAGCACTAAATAATATTTTGTCGTCCCTATGCCCCCCAGTCCATCGACTCCCTTTCTGGCATTCCCAGAGGCCTCAACACGGCTGCAACAACTGTCAGAGGCATGGTTTGTGCGGGCATGTGGGTGCGTGCCAGTGCCTGGGGCCGCTCCCCGGAGTGGTCAGAATCTTCCAGAGCGAGGCCCTCTGCCCTGCATCCCGGCAGCCGGCAGGAGGGGTCTGGGAGCCCACGCGTGCTCAGTGCTGGCTCACGAGCTGCCGCCGGGTTGTGGGTTTCCGGCACACTAATGAGTGAGACTCGGTGTCTTGCTGCTGTTGTAATTTCCAATCTCCCCCGGTGACGTATGATGCCCGACATAGCTTCATATGCTTCTCGGTGTTTTTGATGCAGCATGTTACGGTCTTGGTCCATTTTCAAAACTGAGTTGCTCGTCTTCTTACTGTTGAAGGGTTCTTATGCTTTAGGGCTCTCTGTACATGCTAGAGAAGGTCCTTTATTCCGTGTGATTATTGCTGATGTTCTTTTCCTGACTGACTTCTCTTGCACCTGTTTTGTTAGATTTCACTTAAATTTTTATCTAGGGACTCACTTGGCCTTTTTCACTGGCCGTTTGCCTACCGTAAGACAGTCCGAGTGGTTCATGGAGCGCAGACCGGCGCTGGCACTCGGCACTGATCCAACTGTGATGATGCTCCTTGTTGGTGACACAATTAGACAAACATCTGGGAAAACATAGTAGCTCACAAGTTAATCTGGCTAAGTGAGTACCGCTAAGCATCAGTGCCTTAATGAAGAATAATAAGGGGCACTAGAAGCTGCTTCAGGCTAAGTAGGAAGTCTTCCTGGACTCCAGGGTTGCATACAGAGAAACGCACTTCCTGGGAGAGGAAACTGGGGAAATCTGGGGGCCAGGACCAGGACGTGACAGACAGAGTGGCTGAGCTTCACTGGTCCAGTGCCTGCCATGACACACTCTCCACGCCGAGCTAGGAGACGGCAGGACGGGCCCAGCAGATGGTTGCAGGAGGGTGGACACCCGGGGGCAGAGTGACGAGTGAAGATGAGGGTCCCACGGGCAGGCACCGAGGACGCGGCATGTCTACGGACAGGCCCAGAGCCAGGCCACTCTCCAAGGCCACACTGAAGGCACGTGGGCTCCTGCTTGGGCCGGAGAGGGCAGTGGTCCCGCCTCGGACTGGCCGATTCCAGAGGGTGTGGAAAGACTCCCCCGAAACCAGCCAAGCCGGGAGCTGCTTCCCTAGCGCCAGGCGGGGCGGCCAGTGGCCACCACGTCCACGTGGCTGGAGGGGCAGCCACGACACGGACGAGGAGAGGGCTAATGACGCAAACAGTGCTTGGCGGTGTGGCTGGAATCACCCTGCGGACGCACCGACAGACTGGAGGGTGGAGAGCTCGAGCCGAGAGCGGCCTCTAGGGTGAACGTGCCACAGGTCCTGGTTGAGTCCAGCTCGTCCCAGACCCCGCCCACCGCTGGGGCTAGATCTCTACTGCTGGGGGCGGAGGTCCAGTGACACCATGGCAAGCAGGCCCGTGGACGCGTCTCACAGACCTTCCTGGAAGGGGCCGGAAGTCACTGCAGGGCCGATGCGTGCCAAAGGTTGGAGCTGATAGCAGGAAACTTCACATTCGAGTTTGGTCTTCAGTAGGGCGGTTGGAGCAAGGGAGGACATAGCTGTGAGTCCCAGCGCTGTACTGCGGAGAGCAACCCTGAGCACAGACCTGGAGCAGCCCCTGAACACTGCTGCCTGTGCCTCCCTCCCTCCAAGGAAGTCTACCCTTTCTTCTCTCAACCTCATTCTGATAGCTGGAATGCAAGTGTGATGGCAGGAGCTGCGGCATGCACTTTAGGCCGCATGGGAGAGCCAGATGTAGGGGTGAGCCACCGCGTCAGCCCTGGGGCTGCTTACGCGGCTTTAGTGGGCAAGACAGAAACCAAAACTGACCTTGTTCGAGTCGGGGGAGTTACCAGGATTTTCCTAAAGCATCTGAATGTAGTGCCTCAATTAGGCCAAGGACTCACCCAGGCAGCTTGTGAGTGGGACAGATGGGAATTCGTAGGGAATTCAAGTTGTCTGGAGGACAGCGAGGTGCCTATCTGCAGCCTGCCAGGGTCTTTCCCGGGCCCCAGGAGGACTCTGGGCCTGACGGTTAAAAGCAAACCCCGCATGGGTCAGCAGAGATGGGCTCGGGCCGTGGGAGCAGCAGCTGTCCTGAGGGGGATCCGGCTGGGGCGAGGAGGAAAAGGTACCCGTGGGGAACTGGTGAGGCCGAGGGAGAGGGGAGCAACGGAGGGGGATCTGCGGAACAGCCCCCTCGAAGGAGGGGGTGGGCGGAGGGCGGAGACTCTAGGAGCTGGCGAGGGAGAGCAGAGAGATCGGAGAGTCGGAGAGTCGGAGAGGAGAGTTGTCACGGCTGAGGGAGGACGTTGGCCTAGGGAGGCTGAGGGAGGGCGTCCGCTGAGGGCGATGCACCTCACATTTCCCTCACAGGCACGCCCACCTGAGGCGTCTCACCGACCCTCGGAATAACTGGGACTTACAGGTTCCCACGAGGAGACCGTGTGAACACGCGTGCACTACAAACGGAGCAAGAAGCTTTCATGCTGAGAAGCTACTGTGATGAGGCGCAGAGTCTCACCTGTGAAAGGCGAAGGGTTCACGGCCTCGTGCCCCAAAGATCAGCTCCCAGAGCACCTTCTCCGGGGTCCAGCCCACGTGACTTACTCGAAGTCTGCCCACCACGGACCCCTGCGAGAGCCCGGATGGGGAGAGCTCTGCTTGGCAAGCCAGTTTTCACCAAGAATCACTCCGCAGGAGCGAAGGTAGAGGAAGCGACATTGTTTTTGCCACCCACTGTCGGGTCTTTCTCGATCCTCTCGGCTGACTGAGTTTCTGCAGTAGCTCAGGGACGGGGTTGCTTCAATGTTTGTGCTTCTGATACGCAGAGTGGCTGCACCTGTTTGCATTATTTAAAGGCGTTATTAACTTCTGTGAAATTATAACCGTTGCTGTGAAAATTAGACAAATTTCTGTAGGCCATGCATACCGCCACGACGCTGATAAACGTATCAACGTGACACAAGGTGATGTAGGCAGGTAGATAGGGAAAGGCCCTTGGCAATGGAACAGATTAACAAAGTCTCTGGGAAGGAGAATCCTGAGACTGACCCACCTTGTGGATACAGAAAACAGACCTGATAAGACCTTCAGCAGACCCTGAGGAGGTTGGACCCCTCCCCATGAAGTTCCTCGAATTCTAGCAACCTCTCCCTTAATCTGATTAAAATGTGATCCAGCCTAAAGAAGACCCAGCCTCCCTGGTAACCTCCTTAGCAACGGACTTTTACCTAGGAAGAAGCCCCACGTGGGGGCAGGTTGAAGAGACCCTATAAAAGACACCTTGAACAAGGAAGTGCGCGCATACGCTGCCTGAGCCCATGTGCTGCTTGCGCCCACGTGGCCGAGCACATGTGTCGCCCGCATCTCCCCCCCTTGAGATGTGTACTCTCATACTTTCATGTCCAGTGCTAGGATGTGTGTAGAGCTTCCTCCACCCTTGGAGAAGCCCGTGTTCTCTCTTGAGCGCATTACTCTTACTATTCTCTCTCCCACTTATCCCTTCCTCCTTCCCTCAGAAACCTCTGAATAAAATCTGTTGCTTCACTGCTTGTCTACTCCTGAAATTCTTTTCCTCGAGCGAGACAAGAATCCAGTAACTCTGGGTCCCGGGTGGTAGAGGCGGCTGGGGAGAAAGTGACCGTCTTTCTCCTCCCTGCTTCACGGAAGTCACCCGTGGGGCCCACTGACATCAAAGAGACCCATGGGGAGGAGGGGGCGACGCCTTAGCGGTGGGTGAGTTCCCTTCGCCTTAGAGCACTGTGTTCAGAGCAGGCCGAGACACTGCACGCTTGCCACATGCCGGTGTCTCTAAATCTTTACTTCCCAAACTTGAAATTTACCAGTGAAGATTTGGGCTGGGGGACAGTGACTGGGTCACGGGGCAGGTCATACTCCCCCGTGGCCCTCCCTGTCTCGATCCCCGGCACCCCAGGGCACCCCCAGCCTTGCTGAATCTACCCTGCAGGTCTCCAGACACCCCAGCACCGTGCCCGTGACCCTGGCACTGAGTGGCCCCCGCATGCGACCAGCCTGCCTGCCATCCTTCCCTCCGCATGGCTGCCCTGCACGGGGCACTTCCTCCCCACATGCGTGCCCACACACGCTTCCCTCCTTGGGTACTCTCATATGTAATGGTCCCCTCCGGCTGCATGCACGTGCGCACACACACACACACACACACACACACACACACACACACGAACTTCACTCCGCTGCTCCTACCTACCCAGGCCACGTCCCGCCCGCAGTCAACACTCCCTACCCCGTGCCCACGTATGTGGGCTCTGCCTCCCGCTGACCCAGGACACGCATGGAGTGGAGACACGCATGCACAGACTCACACTCTCCCAGCCTGCCCATTCTGCCCAGAGTCCCCGCCACATCCTGACCTTTCCATTTCCCGGGAAGCACTTCCTGCTCAGGGCCGTCGATGTGGCCTCCCCTCCCCTGTCATCGCCCCCTTTGATTTGACTTCCCGTCTCCTTGTCAGCATCTGGAGGGCAGGAACCTGGCCCCTCCCTTAGACGCTTCCCACCTCTCGGACCTGCAGATTCATACTCGTAAAGGTAGAAGACACGGAGGATGGCGGAAAAGCCAGAACGAGAGATGGAGCCGGGAGATGAGTACGGGGTGGGGCGGGGGAGGACACACCAAGGGCAGATGCTTTGGGAAACAGCTGCTCCTCCTCACCAGGTCAAACCCAGTGCTCCCGCAGGATCCAGCCCCCCATGGCCAGGTATGTGGCCAAGAGACTGGACACACAGGTTAGGAGAAAACTTCGCAGATGGATGACTGGTGTTCATAACAGCTCCGAGGGGAAAGAATCCCAGATCCGTGAACGGATCAGAAAGACAACCTTGGGAACCTGGTAGGAACTGAAAGAGTCAGTCACTAACGTGACGGGTTGCATGAGCCCCATGCACGGGTCTGGCCAGGAAAGGTGAGTTTGCAGAGACAGGAAGAAGACGCGTGTCCCCTGAGTCTGGAGTCGGGGATGGGTGGAATAAGCCAAGACTGACAAAAGTATGACGTTTCCTCGCCAGGTCATGCACATGTTCCCCAAACTGATTATGGAGACGGTTACATAGCTCCGTGTGACTAGCCTAAAGCTGCCAGGGACACGTGGAGCGCCCAGGGGGCTGGTTACTGCGGGAAGCGGGGGTGGGGGCGGTGGGGCAGTAGGACGGGGCACACCCCAAACAAAGCAACGGGGGGGGGAGTGTGGCAGCACACCCTGGCCTTGGGCGGCAATGCCCCGGCACGCGGTGGTGGGGGGGTGGGGGTAGGAGGTCTGCGGCTCATCTACAGGGAATATGTCAATCAGAGCCCCGCAGAGCTGGGGTGACATAGGAGGTGATGGGCTTACGGTACTAAGTCCAGTGCCATGCACTTAGCAGGTGCTCATGAATCTCACATTCCCTTACGAGAGGAATGTTCAATGCTGACTATTAGCGAAGGGCATACGCAGAGGGCGTGTATGTCAATGGAACTCCCAGAAACTCAGCAGGCCTTGGCAGCAGAGATACTACATACAAAAATGATGCAACAGTAATTATATGCTTAAAAACGTTTATTCTAATCACTAGACAGCGAGATTGCTGGATACACCGAGGCAGATAAGGAGGAGATGGCTGATACGCAAATGAAGAGCGATCGGGACTGGCAGGGAGGGAAATGTCAGGAAACATCCGACTTCCTGCGTAGGGATTAGCCTGGCGTGAACACGGAGCCGTGGAGCCCTCGTCTCTCTGCTCACCCTGGAAGCTTCTGGAACGTCAGGATTCCACGCTGACGGTTGTCACCTCCAGTCCACCCCGAGGCTGATACAGGTTTTTGCTGATTTTGCACAAGGGAGACCGAGAAGTTGTCCCCATTGCAGAGTCCCTTGTGAGCAGGAATCTTCCGGTCAGGCTCGGAGTTGCTGGGCTTCGTGTCTGTCTGTCCGTCTGGGGGCGCTGGAGAGGGCAGAGGGTGCGAGTGTATCTGGGTCACCTCCACACGCTCACGGCATGGGCGGGGACTGTCCCAGGGCATCTGCAGCCCCGCCAGCCCCGGGCGACCTCACGACTGTTCCGACTGTTCCGTCAGCTACTGGCAGCGTCAAAGGGACGGAACCACCCGTCCAGCCACGCCTCTTTCCAAATGAAACTTGGTTCCGTTATTCTCTTTCCTTCTGTGAAAAGTGACTTGCAGGCATGGCCACCAGGTGGGCCGGGGTCACTCCTGGGAGTTGGCGTCCTGGAGCCTTCGGAGCAGGGAGTCTGGAGCCGAGAGGTGCCCTGGGGGCTGCTCTCGCACAGGCTCCGGGCGGGGGCTCTGGGCCGGGCCTGCCCGGGTGTGTGTTCTCAGCACAGTGCCCGGTGGGAGTGGCAGGAAGGCCCTGAACGCAGGGATGAGACCCTGTGTGTGCAGGGGTGAGGCCTGGGTGTCACAGGGAGGCCTGTGTGCAGGGGTGAGGCCCGGGTGTCACAGGGAGGCTTGTATGTGCAGGGGTGAGGCCCAGGTGGGGTGTCACAGGGAGGCCTGTGTGTGCAGGGGTGAAGCCTGGGTTGGGGAGTTGCAGGGAGGTAGATGTGCATGCAGGGGCGATGCTGGGTGGGGTGTCACAGAGGCCTGTGCGTGTAGGGATGAGACCCTGGTGGGGTGTTGCAATGAGATGTGTGTCTGCCCAGCGGTGAAGCCTGGGATGGGTGTTGTAGGGAAGCCTGTGCATGTAGGGGTGAAGCCTGAGTTGGGGTGTCACAGGCAGATGTGTGTATGTGTGTGTGTGTGTGTGTGCAGAGGTGAAGCCTGGATGGGGCGTTGCAGGGAGGCCTGTGCGTGCAGGGGGTGTCAGAGGGAGGTGTGCGTGTGTGTGTGCGTGTGTGTGTGCAGGGGTGAGGCCCAGGTGGGTGTCACAGGGAGGTGTGTGTGCATGAATGCGTGTGCGTGTGCGCGCGCGTGTGCATGCAAGGGTGTTCCGCGACTGTGCGTGCAGGGGTGAGGCGGGCGGCTCCGCAGGGCGCGGCGGGAGGGAGGGCGCGGGGTCAGAGGGCAGCTGGAGCGGCCCACGTGACGCGCGCGCTGAGTGACGGCGACGCGGGGCGGGCCCGGCGGCATCAACTTCCGGGGGCAGCGGCGTGTCCCGAGGCGGCGGGGGTCGCCCGGCGGGCGGTGGGCGCGGCCGGGGCGGCGAGCAGGTAACGGCCCTCCCGCGCCCCCCGCGGCCACCGCACGGCCGCCCGCATGGTCACCCGCACGGTCACCCCGCGGCCACCCGCATGGTCACTCGCGGCCACCCGCGTCAGCGCCCGGCGCCCTGAGTGTCCCGCGCTGCGCGCGCGGCTGCCGGGTGCCCAGGTGGCCGCGCCGGGCCCCGCGACCCTCCCCCCGCCTGGATCCCCGCCCCGCGGTCACCTGCCCCCGCGGTCACCTGCACCCCGCGGCCCCCGCCCCGGTCCGCCCGCCGTGATGCAGCGCCGCATGGTCCCGCAGCGCCGCAGGGTCCCGCGCGCACCCGGACAGGCCGGACCGTCCCCTGGGCGCTGCCCCTGCGCGCTCCCGCGGCTCCTGTCCGCCCCCGGCCGCCCCTGCCCACCTGCCCCTCACAGACACAGCCCAAAGCCACTCACCTGGGCAGGGACACACCTGTCCTCTGGGGGTCCCTCTGCTGAGAGTCCAACTCGGGCCCAAGGGAAGGGCAGGGAAAGGGTCAGAGGCAGCGGCTCCTCCTCCTCCTCCCCGCGCCCTTTCAAGCGAGAAATGGGAGCTGGTCCAGAAAGGGGCATTTTGCCCTGCCGGCTACGGCCGGGAGGGTGAGGGGTGCGGACCCAGGAGACAGGTGTGGCCTGAGCAGAGGCCTGGCCGGGCGGCCACCGCGCTATGGCAGAGGCCCGTGCTCGGATCCGCCCTCTGGGAAGCCCATCCAGGGGTCAGTTCCCGGCCGCCTGCCTTAGGCGAAACCCTCACACAAGCCCCTCTCTGCCGGTGGCCGCCGGGCCCTGGACACCTGCATCTCGCTGGGCCCAGGCGGCTCTGCACCCAGCAGCCGCTGCCCGCCTCTGAGCTGCTTCCGCTCAGCCCACTCCATGGGTTGTTGGTGTTCAAAGTGCTGTCTGATTTTCTTTCTCCCAGATGAAGTTTCCAGTTCACAAGTGAAAAGGTCATGTTAGTATCCCGTCACGTCAGCTCTGACGGTGCCTGATCTTTATGACTCCTGTGACATTGCCGTCATCCCAGAAGGTTCCCCCTGATTTCGGGGTTCCCTCCTCTCACCCAGAGGCCCTGCTCGGTCCCCTGCCCTGGAGCTTTGGGGCTATTCAGGACTGAGGTTGGTTCCCGATTTCTCTCCGGTGGCACTTTTGCCAGGTGGCTGTGTTGGTGCGTCTCTGCGTTGCTGGCTGCCGCTCTGAAGCAAGGTGTCCCCTCCCGGCACCCCCATTGCGTGTTCTCAGCGGCCAGCGCGTCGGGACGAAGGTGACAGTTTCCTGTCTAGGGAGGGGTCACGCGTGGGCTTGTGTTTCCGTTTCTTTCGGTTTAAGAACGGCCCGGGGTTCTTGGCCCGGGTGCCGGGGTTTTGGTGACGAGGCCTTTGCAGACTGACTTCCCCCGAGGTGGCCGCTTGTGTTTGCGTTCCGCCCGCGGTGTGTAGGTTCCGTTGTTGTCGTGCAGCCGGGTTTGTCGTTTGACTTTAGCTCTGACACCCGGTATTTGTTGGTATGTCACTAATGCTTGAACTTTTCTGTTGGTGATTAGGTTCCGTCATTTCACGTGTTGATGCTGTTTTCCTTAGGGAAATGCCTTTGGTCACTTTCTGAGTTGCAGGAGATTGGTGAATTACTTATTTGGGGCCCTCTCTAGTGGCACAGAGAGGAATCCCAGGGACTCTGCAGCCCGGGTACGTGGCGGGGCAGGGTGGGGGGATATGCCCAGGGACTCTGCAGCCCGGGCACTGGGGAGGGAGGTATTCCCCGAGGACACTCTGCCAGCCAGTGTGATTCAGTGTATGCACCCGAGGGTGCAGTGTGGGCCTGGCCCAGAGGTTTGGGGACAGCTCGGGCCACTCAGTAGCTTGCTGGGCGCTCTGAGGGGAACGGAGGAATCCAACCCGGGTCGGCCGTGTGCAAGGCAAACGCCCTACCCGCTGTGCTATGGCTCCAGTCCCTATAAAGAGTCAAGATGATCAGTGCCCATGACTGCGAGATAACTTCTGCTAACAGTGTGCTGGTCTTCCTTTCGGTCTTTTTCCTTTGGCAAATGTATTTTTGAAATTCTACTGTAAATGCTGTTTGATGTTTTTTCCCGCGAGCTCACCTGTCCGTCAGCTGGTTGGTGAGAAGCTGCTTTGTACTGAGATAGGTTTTCTCTCTCACGGTTTGCAGTAATGATGGGCGCTCACCCAGGGCTGGCAGGCTCTGGCGGGGCCCCGCACGGCCGGGGAGGTGCCTGCAGGAAGGAGGTGAAGTCTGTGCATAACTGATGCTTGCCATTGATTTTATAAGACAGTATTCAAGTGAATGACATTTAAAACGTTATTTTTTTTCCATTTTCTTTCCCTTCCTCTCTTCCTCTCTCTTTCCCTCTCCTCCTTCCTTTTTCCCTTTTCCTATCCTTTTCCTTCTTTCTCCTTCTCTCTCTCCCTCCCTACTCCCTTCCCTCGTTTTCCGTCCACTCCTGGTGGTGCTCAGGGCTTACTCCTGACTGTCCTCAGGGGCCACTCTTGGCCACTCTTGGGGGCCTCGTGCTGGGGATTAAACCTGGTCAGCCACATATGCTTCATAGGGCGCGCATACGTGTGCTCATACGTGCACACGTGTGTGTGCTTGTGCGGACGTGGACTCGGGGAGGTGTGCTTTGGGAAGTCTGGCACCATTGTTTCTCCGGCTTCTTTTCTGCCCTCCCTTGCTCCGTCAGGACCACAGTGTGCTTATGTTTGGGGTTCCCACAGGCCTCGGAGGTGGGGTTTTGTTTGTTTGTTTGTTTGGGGGTCATACCCAGCTATGCTCAGGGGTTCCTTCTGGCTCTGCTGGGGTCTCATGCCTGGGAGCATCAGGGAGTGAACCGGGGCCAGCCACGCAGCGACTCTCCAGTCCTTGATCCGTTGCCTTCATTCATTTCTCTCCCCCACACGGATTGATCGTAAGCCGGGGACTGTGGGTTCCCGAGCGGCGAGACGGACAGCCATGAGCACGAGCATGCAGGAGCAGAAGGAGTTTCATTGCAGTCCACCGGGGTCAACTCTCGCCCACAGAGTGGTCTCTGGACAGCGGCCCCGACTCCAGGCAGCAAGCAGTGTATATAGGGTTTGACTTTACCAAACAAAGGTGTTTTGGCCAGTGTCCAGGGTAACCGTGGTCAGGCAATGGTTAAACAAGAGTTCCCACCAGCAGACATGGTTCCATAGCGACTCCTCCTTCTAGGGTTGGCGGAAGGCGGTTTCTGGGGGCATGTGAGAGTTGATTGAGGGAGCCACTGCGGGGCCCAGGAACTTTCCCGTGGGCTCAGGTCGGCCACATTGTTACATTGTTTCATTGCCGGGATACAGCCGCAGTGAAACTGTTGCAGTGCCTGTACCTGACCCTCAGGCCTGGGGAGTTTGCTGATTTCTGCGCCTGCCAGGGGTCAGTTTCGCCCGCACACTGGGCATGTGAGGCCCCGACACCGGGCTGGCCTCTACCCGACGTGTGTCTGAGTACGTCTACTCTGCGTGTCACGCGTGTACGAGACCTGGTGGAGAGAAAGGGCATTCGTGGTGGTGGTGGGGGCGAGGAGGAAGCCGGGGAGGGGGCGATCGTGGCGGTGCCCTGTGGTCTTCAGAGGCGACCCTCGGGGTCAGGAGCCAGCCAGCTCCCCCGCGGGGCGCACCCTGCCTTGCCCACGGCAGGGTCATCATGGGGTGCGTGGAACAGGTGTGGGGCAGTGGCTGAGCAGTGGACGCTGCTCTAAACCAGGCACTGGACACGTCGAGGCTTGTTTTCAAGCATTTGATTTGACTGAGGTGAAGCCCATATGCCACGGGACTCCCGGGGCCACGTGTCTGATCCGTGGCACGTGTGCTGCTGAGAGGGGCTCCGAGCCCTCCGCTCCCCCAGCCAGGAGGGCGCCCGCAGCGGGTGCCAGAGTGGGACTTCCTGGTCTTGTGGCTTCCTTTGAACTCTGATGTCAACTCTCTCTGTCTCTGTCTCTCTCTCTGTCTCTGTCTCTCTCTGTCTCTGTCTCTCTCTCTCTCTCTGTCTCTCTCTCTCTTTGTCTTCTGCACCACTGGCCACTCTAGGCTGTCAGATAATACCGTTTCATTTTAGGCAGTTGGAACATTTAAAATAAATCTTTACTTACGGTGCGGATTATAACTTAAAAAGTTGAATCGTCGAATGATGATGGTAAGAGAGGAAAGTAAGCATTTACTGAACCCTTAATACGTACTGTGCCGCCTGGAGATACTGCCTAGAGGAACTAGGTGTTCTGCTCAGTGGGAATTACATTTCCCTGATGTTTTATTGAGCATCTTTTTATGTTCCAGTTGGCCATCTGTGTGTCTGGGAAAATATCTACGTATTTGGCCCATTTTTAAGTGGAATTGCTTTGGTTTTGCCTTTGACTTATAGCAGTTTTTTCCCCTCTTTGGATGTTAAGTCCCTGTCAGACACATAATTTGGAAATATTTCCTCCAGTGCAGACCGTCTTTTCATTAGTCGGGGAATTTCTGTGAAGGAGTTGAAAGGCTGAGATGTCCCTGGGAGAGGGGGTGTCACGTAAGGCCTGTGTGACCCACGCTGGGAGGGCCCCAGGCTCCGGCCCGCACGTGAGTGTCTCTGAGAAGGACGCTGTGTCCTTCAGGACTGCCGTGTGGGACCGGGCAGGGGGTAACTGGGGCCCTAAGGACCAAGAGGCGGCTGTCAGGGGCCGGGAGGACCCTCGGCCCTCAGACGCTTCACCAGCCGCGCCTCCTCACACGGTTGCCGTCCCGAGCTCGCCCCAGCAGACGCCCTCCTGGGAACGGGCCGGTAGCTGCTGAATTGGCAAATGCCTTTTCTCCGCGCTGGTCAGTGAGACCCAACAGAGGCTTTCGGACAGACAGACAGACAGGCAGACAGACAGACAGGCAGACAGACAGACAGACAGACAGGCAGACAGACAGACAGACAGGCAGACAGACAGGCAGACAGAGACAGACAGGCAGACAGACAGACAGACAGACAGGCAGGCAGACAGACAGACAGACAGACAGGCAGACAGACAGGCAGGCAGACAGACAGACAGGCAGACAGACAGACAGACAGACAGGCAGGCAGACAGGCAGGCAGACAGACAGACAGACAGGCAGACAGGCAGTCAGACAGACAGACAGGCAGACAGGCAGACAGACAGACAGACAGGCAGACAGACAGACAGACAGACAGGCAGACAGACAGACAGACAGACAGACAGGCAGACAGACAGGCAGACAGACAGGCAGGCAGACAGACAGGCAGACAGGCAGACAGGCAGGCAGACAGGCAGACAGACAGACAGACAGACAGGCAGACAGACAGGCAGACAGACAGGCAGACAGGCAGACAAGCAGGCAGGCAAAGGACGAGTGACTCCACAGGGCCTCTCCTGCCGTGGGATCAGGCACACACGTGTGTGTGTGTGTGTGTATGTGTGTATGTGTCTGTGTATGTGTGTGTATGTGTGTATGTGTGTGTGTATGTGTGTATGTGTGGTGTGTGTATGTGTGTGGTGGTTCTCTGTGGACTCGGGGTGTAGGCTGCCTGCAGGGGATCAGGCACCGTGTGTGTGTGTGTGTGTATGTGTGTATGTGTGTGTGTATGTGTGTATGTGTGGTGTGTGTTTGTGTGTGGTGGTTCTCTGTGGACTCGGGGTATAGGCTGCCTGCAGGGGATCAGGCACCGTGTGTGTGTATGTGTGTGTGTGTATGTGTGTGTGTATGTGTGTATGTGTGTGTGTGTTGGTTCTCTGTGGACTCGGGGTATAGGCTGCCTGCAGGGGATCAGGTACCGTGTGTGTGTATGGTGTGTGTGTGTGTGTATGTGTGTGTGTGTGTGTATGGTGTGTGTGTGTGTATGGTGTGTGTGTGTGTATGGTGTGTGTGTGTATGGTGTGTGTGTGTATGGTGTGTGTGTGTGTATGTGTGTGTGTGTGTATGGTGTGTGTGTGTGTGTGTGTGTGTGTGGTGTGTGTGGTGGTTCTCTGTGGACCCGGGGGGTTAGGCTCTTCTCCCTGGGCTGTGTCCCTCCGGCCCGTTTGCTGAGTGACTCAGGTGCTGTGCTCTCGGGGGTGTCGTGGGGCCAGGGACTCCTCCGGCTCTGCGTCTGGGATTCTGGGTCTGAGGCGGGGAGGGACCCGCCTCCCCCGTGCAGGTGCTCAGGTGCCTCCTGAGGGCACCCCTGGGGAGAGTCATGGCTGTGACGGCGGCCAGCGGGGGCCCTGCCGGTCACTGTCCCGGGACAGCAGCGTTCCCCTTCCTGGAGGCGCAGGTGGACCGGTTGGACCGGGGGGGGGTGGCGGGGAGTGGGGGCGGGTCCAGCAGGGAAACGAAGTCAGAAGGCGGCCGTGGCCAGAGGAAGGTGAGGGGTCAAGGCCAGCCCTGGGTGAGGGCCAGCCAGGCGAGGACGCGGCCGGGCAGCTGCACTCGGCACCGAGTGTCCCTCGTCCTGGGCTTGTGTCTGTGTGTACCTGCGCGGGGCGTGTCTGTCTCTGGCCTTGTTCACGACAGGGTCTGTGCTGTGTCCCCTCCCGTGTTCCCGTGTGTGACGTGGGTGGGTCGTGGGTTCTGTGAGGTGGGATTTCAGCCCCTGGCAGCGGGGACAGGAGCTCACGAGCACTACAGATTCCTCCCGGGGGAGGCGAGTGTGTCTCTGGCTGTGAGCGGGCTTGAACGGTTACGGCCACTGAACTGCATTTGAACTCAAGCGTATGTCCTAAAAAACCCAGGCGCTATTCATAGTTTAGTTCTTCATATTTGTCTTTTCCACAGTTGTGTTTTAGATGATAGAAAATTGTCTTTATATTCCTACTCTCCCGATGAAACTAAGTTATTAAGCAGATCTAGTGTTGAAAAGACCAATAAATACAGTAACCGAACCCTGTGCTGAGTGAAGGAAATAGAGTAACCCAGATCCCTGCCCTGAGTGAAGAGACAGTCACCGGGGTCCCTGCCCTGAGTGAGGGGACAGTCACCGGGGTCTCTGCCCTGAGTGAGGGGACAGAGTCACGGGGTCCCTGCCCTGAGGGGACAGTCACGGGGTCCCTGCCCTGAGTGAGGGGACAGTCACTGGGGTCCCTGCCCTGAGTGAGGGGACAGTCACCAGGGTCCCTGCCCTGAGTGAGGGGATAGAGTCACGGGGTCCCTGCCCTCAGTGAGGGGACAGGGTCACGGGGTCCCTGCCCTAAGCTAGGGGACAGAGTCACTGGGACAGAGTCGCCGGGTCCCTGCCCTGAGCTAGGGGACAGAGTACTCTTCTTTTCTGTCCTCCTTTCTCCTTTCCCTCTTCCCTCTCACGCCTGACTGTGCTCAGGGCTCTCTCTGTCCCCGTGTTTGGGGTCCGTGTGTGGTGCCGGGCATGGAACAGGCCAAGTGGCCTGCCGCCCCATCTCTCTGACCCTGCCGTCACCCCCCTGTAAACCCCGATGCTGTGTGGCCTCACTGAGGCCCTTTGGACACCCCTTGCCTCTTTCCTAGGTTTGAGCCGTTTTCACCTTTCTGTCTGTTCAGAGAATCTTCTGTCCTTCCTTTCCAGAAATGACCAGTAGCTGACCAGTAGCTGACCATCTGGCCCCCGCGAGTGTCCTTCCTGCTGCCACGTCTGCTAACGGTAGGTACTTAGCCTGGTGCCTTAGGCCTGGGACCGAGCAGAGTACCCTCTGGGAAGTGTCTTTCCAGTCATTATTTTATTTTATTTTATTTATTTATTTATTTATTTTTTAATTTAAATTTTATTGAATCACCATGTGGAGGGTTACAAAGTTCTCATGATTATGTCAGTTATACAGTACTCAAACACCCTTCCCTTCACCCGTGCCCATATTCCATCACCAACCACCCCATTATACCTCCCGCCCCCTCCCACCCCCCCAGTCCCCGCCCTTGTAAGTGATAAGTTTCACTTCGTTTACGCTTTATCTTGGTTACAGTCCATGTTTCAACACATAACTCACTATTGTTGCTAGGGTTTCCCCCCAAAAAAGAGAAGACAGTCCCACTGTCAAGGAAGCATTTGATGGCTCTCCATTGCTGAGAATGTAGAGATATTACGTCCCGCTGTTTGTTACATAACTTTTCTATTTTTTTCCCCCCTCGTCCCGCGCCACCGAGATCACGCCTGTTTAGTAATCACCACGCTGCCTGACAAAGGGAAACAAACCAAAAGAGATGGTTATTTCTCGTCATCAGCCGGCGTGGGGCTCTAGCTTAGTTGATAGTCTGGTATAATGTCTGCAAGCAGTTTCTGGAACCAAAAGTAATACGCTGGTATCGGCCCCGGATCAAGGTTCCACCAGCGTCCCGCTGTTCCAAGTACATAATAATTTATTCCCTTGTATCCGATTCCCACGCCACCAGGTCCGTCCAGTCATTATTTTAAAAGTTGGTTTTACGACACACGATTAAAACCAACAACTGAATATTAAAATACGCAGAAACAGCCCCGGAGGGAAAGTGTAGCTCCCCGTCGCCCTCTCAGGAGTGACCCCTGAACACTGGACCCAGAATAAGCCCTGAGCACTGCCGGTATCCCCCAGTGTACCAAATCCGCCAGCAGTAGCGATTGGGGGGGTCACTGATTCTCACCTCAGGACGCTGCTTCCAGTGCTCTCTGCCCTTCTCTGCCCTTCTCTGCCCTCTGCCAAGGTCCCACCCCCCTTCCAGGTTCCACAAAGCCCCACTTTGCGCAGACCCTCCGGGGGCAGGGCGCCGCCTTGCACACAGCCCACCCAGTTCAGTCATCGGCACCACGTACGGTCCCCCGAGCCTTCCAGGAGTGACCCGTGAGCACAGAGCCAGGAGTAATCCCTGAGACTCTATAGATCGTGGCCAGAGAGCCAGCAGGCCACCCTTGGCCCAGCCCTGTGTGGCCTCCTCCGTCCTGGGTGCCAGGCCCCCAGCACACACGCTGCTCCCCCCCTCCCCACGAGTCCTTCCTTGCTGCTCCTTGTAGCGGTCCGACTCTCAGCCGTTTGCGTGGCGTCGGTGTCTGGGGCTCTGTGTCCGCTGTGTGTGGCTCCCCGTGGCCCGCGCACGTCATCTCTCAGTGAGCCTCACGCAGGAAGCAGCTGGAGTTAGGGTCACGCGTGTCCAGCACGGAGCCGGGCTCCCTGCAGCTGCTCTGGGCCGAGGGTCACCCCCAGGGTGGGTCGGGGTGGCAGCTACCCTGGGCGCGGCGGTCACGCTGCTCTGGGCCTCCCGGGGCTCTGCCGGTCCTGCCAGGCGTCCCCGGGCACACCTTAGAGGGACAAGGACTGTGCCGTGCAGGCTGGGGGGCTTCTCCTGCAGACCCCCCTGTCCCCCCGTTCTCTCCTTGTTCCTTCTGGAACTCACCTGTGCTCTTCACGGCCCTGCAAGCTTTGCCGAGCTGAGCCTTGCCAGCCTGCCCAGGGGGAAGTCAGCCCCCCGCACAGCGCCAGGGAGCCCCCCCCCCCAGCGCCCACCTCCCCCTGCCCGCCCCTCCCGCGCCCTCATTTTCCCGGCTGTGTAGGAGACGGCAGCATGGCAGAGTGCAGACATTCGAGAGCGAGCGGGTCTTGCATGCGGCTGGGTTTGGGTGGGCGCTGAGCTGTCTCGTGGGTGCGGTGTGGGAGGGGTTGGGCTCCGGAAAGCTCCTTCTCTCAGGCAGAGGTGGCGGGTACCTGGGGATGCCGGTGCCAGGCGGGCACTGCCTGTGTGCTGACCGTGCCCTGTCCCCGGCAGGTGTCTGCCCCGGGGCCCTGCCCTTCCCCGCAGGTCTGTGGTTCGCCCTCTCTCAGGGCTCCCTGGGCAGCTGGTGGCTGCGTCTCATGCCTGGAGCCCCCCAGGGGCGTCTGTCTGTCTTCACCTGCCTGCCCATCTGCCCGCCTGCCCGGCAGTGTGTGCCCACGGGCCCGCCCTGGGGCTATGTGGTTCCGTGTCCTCAGTCTGGGGCTCCCCCGGCCCCCTTGCTCCTGCCCCTGCTGGAGGAGCGGTGGGCGAGGAGTCTCTCGTCGAGAGGTCTGATTTCTTTTATTCTGGGAAAAAAAGCTTTGTCTGGGGAAACTGTCTTAAAGAGTCATTGCTTGGAACAAGAACTCTGCTCGGAGGAAAGCGCAGGCCGGCGGGTGCTCGCAGCAGAGTTTCATGGCTTATGGCTCGTCCCCTGGTGCCCACCGGGCCGGTGTGGGCCTGCCCCGCAGGCCACTCAGTGCCTCCCGGATCAGCGGGCGGGCCCGCGTCGCTGGTGCCCACACGGCTCCGTGGGTGGCGGCTGGTCGTACTGAGAACCGTTCCAGAGAAGCGCATCTTTTTCCTGGCAGTCCGAAGTTCCTGTGTCGGTGTTTTTCATTATTAATGATTTGGAGAAGCTCTGACTCCGGGCCGTGGTCGCTGGCCGGGGTCAGGGGCTTTAATCCGGATCCGTCCCGTCCGACTCCCGCCTGCTGTCCCGGGGGCCACCTCAGCCCACGTCCCCACTGGCGACCTGTCCTGCCTCTCACTGCCGCCGGCCTGTTGTTGGACGTCGTTTCGTGAGTTTTGTGTAGGTAAACGACCTTCAGAGGCCTCTTCTTCAAGGCCTCTCCCCCAGCTCTGCATTTTAGGGGGATCCACCCTGCACAAGACCCCCTGCCTTTCTAGAACGGTCTCTCTCTCTCTCTCTCTCTCTCTCTGTCTAATTGTGACTTGAATTCCAAAGTCTTGGTTGTCCAGTGATTTCCATCTTCTTCCTTTTTTAGGCTTCGTGGTTAGAAATCTTGTCTCTAATTGCATTTCAAAGTGGTTAAGTTTCTGTCATTTTCCTTTCCCCCTTCCAAAAGAGAATTTGTCTGACAGAAGGTACACTGCAACCTTTGAACAAGGAAGCTTGGGTTTAGGCAGAAATTGAATTAAGTTCTTGAGCCCCTTCAGAGCCGCCCGCCGTGCTGTTTACACTGCTGGCCGAGGCAGCGTTTGCACGGAAGCGCGTTCCGCGGCCGCGTTCCCGGTGCCACCGCGCTGGGGCCTTGGACGGCGTCTCCAGCACTTGGCCAGCTCCGGAGCGCAGCTTTAAATAGTCCCCATAAATCTTCCAGGCGGCGAGCGAGCCCGGATAACAGTGCGGGGCCGACCCGAGAGCGGGCGTGGGGGGCGGGGTGCCCACTCAGGCTCTGCTCTGGCCAGAGCCGCGGGAGGCCCGGCCCCGCCCGGCCCCCTCAGAACAGCAGCTGGCAGCGAGCGAGGTCGGAGCATCGGGGCCGAAGACGTTTCGCGTGTGTGGTCTGGCCTGCGTGGCGAGGGGAAGCTGACCGCTGTCCCTCGACCCGCGAGACGGGAGTGACTGTCTCTGAGTTGCCTCTAGGCTGCGGAGGGAGGAAGTCGCTGGCCCTTGTTTGGTCCAGGCCGTCGTCTTTGTTGTTTTAAGGCACCAAGAAAATGATGGCTGGAGGAATCGGTCGGGATGGGAGATGCGTGCCGAAAGTAGGTAACGGACCAAACACGATGGCCTCTGAGTGTCTGTGTTGCAAGCCATGATGCCCAAAAGCACAGAGAGAGTCTGGGGAATACTGTCTGCCATGGAGGCAGGGGGAGGGTGGGAAAGGGGGGGTATACCCGGATATTGGTGGTGGGGAATGTGCACTGGTGGAGGGATGGGTGTCTGATCATTGTGAGATTGTAACCCAAACATGAAAACTTGTAACTCTCTCACGGTGATTCAATAAAATTAAAATTAAAAAAAATTTTTTAAAAGCATTTATTTTATTTATTTTAATAAGTTTTATTGGGTCACCGTGAGATACAGTTGCAAACTTTCATGATTACATTTCAGTCACAATGATCGCGCACCTATCCCTCCACCAGTGTGCATTTTTGACCGCTGTTGTTCCCGCCCCCCCCACCCTACCCCACCCCCTGCCTCTGTGCAGGTCCAGTCCTCCTTACTCTCTCTACGTCGGGGCATCATGGTTGCCGTGCAGACACCGAGAGGCCGTCACGTCTGGTCCTTAGTCTGCCTTCAGCACACGCCTCCCATCCCCAGCCTCCCTCCCGCCGTCGCTGCCTTAGTGGTCCCTTCTCCAGCCCACCTGCCATTTCCCCCAGTGGGTGGGCCGGCTCCCAACCTGTGGTGTGATCCCCCTGGCTGATCTCTACTGCCCTTGGGTGTTAGTCTCACATTAAAAAGCGTTAATTTTACTGTTGAATTGTTTTGGCCACTCCCGGGGGCGCCGAGGCCCGCCCTGGCTCTGTCTGCGCCGGGAACCACTCGTGCCCGAGCTCGGGAGGCCAAGTGCGGTGCCAGGATTTGAACCAGCGACCACAGCGCCCTGTGAGCCAAGTGCCTTAACCTCCGTGCTATCCCTAGCCCCCCAGAGTCTCGATGTTTCCAAAGTCCCCCCGAGCTAGAAAGCATGCCAGTAAGGCCAGCCAGTGGCCCCTCTGGCAGGACCGTGTGGGGCTGACGCCGCCCCGACTCAGGGGCCGACTTCCTGTGTCTGTGGTACGGGAGTCTCCGTGGCCAGTGGCAGGAAACCACCTTTGAGTCTTGACCTCGGCCCCAGACCGTGGGCGTGGCCCCTCGAGAGGCCCTGGGCTCCCACTTGCTCGTCTGCAGACCCCCTTCCCCGAGAGGAGGGTCTCTGTCCCTCGAGGGACTAAGCCCCTGGGGCTCGGGGCCCCGACTGCCCGGTTGTGGGGATGGCGTCCCACTCCTTCCGGATCTGCAGAGGGTCTCGCCATGGACTTGCAGACGGGAGGCCGAGTGAAGGGCTTCCCGAGGGGTCTCAGACTCCCGGTGCCCCCAGAGGGCTGTGGCTGGCCTCCCCGTCCCAGGCCGTTCTTGGGCGTGGATCCTGGAGCCCAGGCTTTCTCTTCCCCCGTTTCTCTGGCCCTGATGGGTCTGTTCAGGTCGTCCAGGCCCTCGTGGTTCAACCGGGAAGTCACAGGAATCAAGACGTCTCCATTTCTTCTACGTTCTGTCATTTTGTGGCGTGATAGACCCTCAGAGTCATCTCTGATGATCTTTTGGATTTCTGTGGTTTCCGCTGTGATGTTGCCCCTTTCATTTCTGATTCAGCTCATTAGTGAGTCTTTACTCTCTCCTTATTTGTGAGTCTTGCTAGTGATTTATCAATCTTTTTTTTAAAATATTTTTTAAGAAACAGCTCTTGGTTTTATCGATCTTTTGAATTGGCTTTAAAAGAAAAATTCCAATTCATTAACTTCTTCTCTAAGCTTTATTATTTTCTTCCCCCTGCCTGCTTTGGGCTCCTTTGGTTGGTCATTTTCTAGTTTCTCAGGCCGTGCAGTCAGGTTGTTTGTGTGGGCCCTTCCCTCCTTCCTGAGGAATCCGTGCATATGGTTCCTTCTCCTCACAGCTTCCTCTTAACACGGCTCTTCCTGTGTCCGCGAGTTCCGGTGGGCATTGCCCTCTTTCTTGTTTGTTTTTAATGAATCTTTTTAATTTCCTCTCTGACCCATCGTTTGTTCAGCAACGAGCTGTTTAATTTCCAGGTGTCTGAGTTGTTTCTCCCTTTCCGTTTGTGATCAGCTCCTGTTTCCGGGCATCATGGGTGCGGAGAGCTGGTTGGATTTCCGTGCTCTCAGCTTTGTGGAGGTTGGTCTTGTGTCTCAGCGTGCGGTCCGCTTTGGGAAGCGTCACCTGTGCGTTGGAGAAGAATGCGTATTCTGCTTTTGAGGATGAAAAGCCCTTTATGTATCTACTACCCCCTCTCTTCCTTTCTTCCTTCCAAGCAAGTATCTCCTTACTGAGCTTTGTCTGGTTCATCTGTCAAGAGGTGACAGAGTGATGCTGACGTCTCCAGCTACTATTGTGTTGCTTCATCCTCTTTATTCAGGCCTATTAGACGTTGTTTTAAGTCTTTTGCTGCTCGCTCATTAGGTGCATTTACATTAGGAACGTGAGCTCCTCCTGAGGTCCAGATCCCTTGATCACTGACCCTCTCTGCCCCTCATAACCTCTCCAGCCTGAAGGCCGTGTCATCTGATACTGGAATCGGCCCCCCCCGCCCCCACCCGGGGGTTAGTTGCTTGAAGAATCATCTTCCAACCTTTGGCTTTGAGTCTTTATTTGCTCGGACTATCCAGTTGTGTTTCTCGCAGGCGGCAGAATGTTGAGTTCAGTTTCCTGACCCCTCCTGCGCGCTGTGTCTCTTAATTGCGGCACTGGGCCCGCTGATGCTGAGAGCGATTGTTGTTGTGTAGCTTTGTCTTTCTACAGGAAGTCGGCATGTTTGTGGGATGCCTTTTGTCTGAAAGCAGCCCTTTAAGTTCTTGTAAAGATGCTCTTGAGTCCATGAAGGTCTTGACTTGTTTATCGGCGAAGCCGTGTGTCGTCCCTTCAGACCGGAGTGGAAGTCTGGCTCGGGAAGGTGCTCTTGGTGACGCGTTCATTCACTGAGGTTTTTACTGCCTCCCACCACTGCCTTTGGACGCGGAGGTGCGTCTGATAAACGTGCGGTGAATCTTGTTGACGTGCGTCTGTGTATAATTTCCTCCTCTCATCTTGTTGCTCTCAGCTTTCTCTGTCTGTGGTTTCGTCATTCTGACCGGGGTGTGTCTTGGAGTATTTTTATTTGGGTCGCCTTGAGCTGGCACCCTGCGGGCCTCCCAGGCCTGGTGCTGGCCCTCTCATCCTCTGGGTCCTTCTCGCCCGCGACGTCCTCGCTGTCTGTTCGTCAGGGTCGCCTTCCTGGCCCTCTGGGACCCCAGGGGTTCTCCCGTTGTTCCTCCTAAATTCATCCCAAAGTTCCCTTGTCAGCGGATGGTTTATTCGGAGCCTTTCCCGTCTGCTGCTGCCGTCCGAGGCTTCCTGCCCCTCATCCTGGATCCCCCGATCCCGTCCCCGCGGCTGTGACTGTGCTGCCGAGGTTTCCCAGGGGGTTCCTCGTTCCCACCGGGGCTTTCGCTCCTGTCACTCCTGTCTGTAGTTTCCTCGTTTCTGCGCTCCTGCCCTCTGTGCTCCTGGCGGCTGCCTCCGTGCTCCTGTGAGCTCCTTCAAGGCCCGCGGCGGTTCCTCTGGGGGTCCTTATCGCAGGTTTCCCACCTGTCGCTGCCAAGTGCCGCCACCCCCTCGCTCCCTCAGCCTGCCGGGCCCTTGCCCTTCCCCCGACTTTCGCCCTCTGGAGTCGCTTCCCGTGTGCTTCTGTGCGAGGCTGCCTGGAGGCCTGTTTGCTTTCGGGGAGTCCCGGGGGGCCGGGTGCAGGCCGCGTCCTCGCAGAGCCGGGGCCGCCGCTCTCCCTCGGTTTCCCGGGCAGGGCCGGCTGGCGCCTCCTCCGCCTCCCTCACTTCTTGCTTGGGTGGGATCCTCTTTGGAATTTATTTTAAACTTATTTCCAAGTAAGTTCCAAAAGCAGGAAGCTTGTCGTTTGGGCGCACGACGCCGGCCTCGGTTGCTCTGGGCCTTCTCCCCCGGGGGCGGACGGTGTCCCTCTGCGCCCTCAGGGCCCTGGTGTCCCCTGGCTGGGCGGGCGTGGTGTCAGGCTGTGCCCTGCCCACGCCTCTCCCTTGCGGCCGGAGCCGGTGCGTGGGCTCCTCTGCGGGACCCGTGGGCTGGTTCTGCGCGGATGCGGGCCGACCCGCGAGGTGGCTGTGGGCGGGGCAGCGTCTCCTCCTGCTGGTCTCTGCGAGGCTGAGCACCCTCAGCCCGGCACCCAGGGAGTCTGTACCCCCTCGCGTGGAGGTCTCTCTTCAGGGCGGGCCGCAGCCAGCATGCTCAGCGCTCACTCCTGGCCCGAGTTCGGGGGTCTCTCCTGTTGGTGCGTGGGGGACCAGGTGGGTCTGGGGTTAAGCCCAGGTTGGCCTTGGGCAGGGCAAGGCTCTTCGCTGCCCTAAGAAATGTCTCTCTCATGCCCCCTACTGGGCCAGTTCCCTTGGGTGCTCCCTTCTCCGAACCTGAGCCTCAGTGTGTCCCCTGCGTAGCTAACGCCCACTTAGGTTGGGCCCCTCCCTGGTCTGATGCTGTCTTCCCACCAGACTCGGACCCCTCCCTTCCCTCCTCGCCCTTCCTCTGAGCTGTGTCTGCTGCATCGGCTGGACGCCGCCCGCTTCCTCTGTCCTGCCGTCCCCCGTGGCTCAGAGGCTCGTCACACGGCTCCCCTGCCGTCATGCAGGGCCCCCTGCCTCTGGCACCCATCTCACCGGGACCTTCTGCCCTGTTACTGGTTTCCTGCTCGTAGGGTTCCTCGTGCTTTTGTTTGTTTGGGGACCACCCCTGGCAGTGCTCAGGGCTTCCTCGGGGCTCTGCACTCAGGGGTCACTCCCGGAAGACCTGGGCACCCTGTGTGGAGCCAGGCATCGCTGCTTTTCTGACGGGGCTGAGGTCAGGGTCATCCGAGGATGACGGGCGACTGTGGATCAGCCTGGTCCTGCCTGGCGCCTCCCGGCCCCCCACGCGGCCGGGGGTCCTCTCCTGCCGTCCGCGTGTCCACATGTGTGTCTGCCCGTGATGGACGTCACTGGCCTGTAGCAGCAAGCACTGTTGGTGCGAAACTGGGCCCTAAATAGTGTCGTGTCCGAGTTGGTGCGTGGCAGGGGGCGCTTGGTGCATCAGCCGTGCTGGGGAGCCCCAGCCCCGAGGGCGCAGCAGAGCCGGAGGCCCGTGGGCGCCTGCGGTGGGTGTGTTTGCCCCCCACCAGCTGCTTGGGACTTGCTCTCTGGCCTGCAGAGAGCACTCGTGCTCGAGCTCGAGGCGAGGTTCACTGAAGCTTGGTTAGATAGTGAAATATTGTGTGTTATGGGTACGGGAGAGCTCGGAAAAAAGAAAAAACAACCCAGCGGAACAGAGCTCTGTGTTAACAGTGCTTTTCTGTGCTGTAATTTTGGGTTTTGTACATGTGGGTTGTGAGAACTAAGCTGGAAACCGTCCTGCCTTTGTGGGCTGGAGTCTGGCGTGGTTTCCAAGTGCGAGCCAGGTAACACGCGAAATGGACTTTCCACGGGGCAGAGGCTTGGGGAGCCGGGCGAGGTGAGTGACTCTCCGGTGGCACATGGAGGTCTGCTGACTCGTGTCTGGTTTCCTTAGCGTGCGGGGGGGAGCCAGCCGCTGGCTAAGCCACGGCGGCAGCGTCTCGGCCCGCCCGAGGCACGGCGGGGCCTGCTTGCTCGGGGCCTGGCCGAGGAGGTGCCCCGAGGGGCACGTCCACGCGTGCTCCTGAAAGTCCAGGTGCTCCGAGGGGCGTGTCCGGTGCCAGCCTGCAGGGGATGGGTGTCTCTGTGCCCGAGAGAACGGGCAGGTGTAGGGGGGGCTGAGGCTTCCAGAAGGGGCGGTTGCAGGTGTGAGTTGCTGGCGAGAGGACACGGTTCAAGAGTTGCTTTGGGGTTGAGGATTTCCGGAGAGGGGCGTCTCGGGCGGGCAGCAAGGTGGACACTGAGAAGGTCAGGTGGCTGCTGCCTTGCAGCCCCAAGTGCCCGGAGACGCCACCGGCACCCGAGGTCTCCGTCTGGCTGTGTGACCTCGGCCTCATCCGGCCCCACTGTCTTCAGTGGCGATTTCCTCAGCCGTGAATGAGGAGCTTGGCATCGGAAGCCGTGCGGTTTTGTGTAAGTGGAGTTCAGATTGTGATGTTTTCTGTCACTTCATAATTCTAGGTTTGGACTTTCAGTCTTTAAGGAAGAGTAATTCACTCCAGAAAAGTCTGAAGCCTGTGAGTTTCCATACATCATCAGAAATGTGCTTGGTCGAGGTCTCAGTCACTGAGTAGCCTTTGTTGGAGGCCCACGTGCAGGAACCTTTCACGCTCCCGCTTGTTGAGCTTGAACCGGGGATTTTGTAGCTTTTATTTCCAGAGCTATAGGAGGCCTGTTGTATTTGCTTCCTCAGATGTCTTGGAAGCAGATACTTGTGGAGTTTTTCCTGCTCTGGATAGAGATGGAAGATTGGGTGGGGGTACGTGGAACATGAGTCACTAACCAGTCTTTTGCCTGTCACCTATTTTCTTTACTTTTCAAAATAGGGATGGGAGTTATATAGACTTCAATTCCAAGTAGCTATTACGTAGCTGTGTCTTGTGGCTCTAACATACTATATTGCCTTCTAGTATATCCTAAATGCCTTGGGAGGAGATTGAGTCTGTTCACCTTTTACTATAATGACTAACGGGTGTCGAGGACGGAGAGTGGGTTTGTTAGGGTGGGTTGACCCGAGTTGGGAGGGAGGGAGGAGTTAGGTAGATGGAAAAACGGGGCTAAACTGAGGGGAGCTGGTTAAGTCTCACAGCATCCCTAGGTCTCCGTTACTGTTGTTTGAGGAATCTAAGGCGGTGCTGTTTAGTTCACTATTTTTTTTTTAAACGGGGGCCTTTTATGCGAGACAGGTGCCTTACCTCTGAGCCCCGTTCCCGCATCGGTCACCGTCAGTCCCGTGACTGGTCAGGACTCGCAGCCTGTCGCCGGGCTTGGGGCCACGCTGTGTCATTACCCGGGAGTGGGACCCGTGCCGGGCAGGGAATGACTCTCTGAAGACGCCTTTCGGCAGGTTCCTCCACACGCCCCTCCGACACGCTGACTGTTAAGCGTTGTGTGTCACTTGTGTGTTTGTGCTGAGAAGTGCCCAGTCTGGGCTCTGACAAATCCCTTCCAGGCACCGTTGGTGGTTCCCACGGACTCCAGAACATTCTCTGTCCCCGCTGTCAGCCTCTGTCCCCCGTGTTCCACCCCAGTCCTGCCTGGGCTTGTCCTTCTGCACCATGGGTCAGGGTCCCGACGCCGAGTCCGGTGCTTCCCACCTTCCACTGGGCCTGCAGTCCGGAGTGTGTGTGTGTGTGTGCATGTGCATGTGTGTGCATGTGCATGTATGTGCATGTGCATGTGTGTGCGCACATGTGTATGCATGTGTGTATATGTGCATCTGTATGTGTGTGCTCATGTGTGTATGTGCATGTGCGTGCATGTGTATGCATGCATGCATGTATGTGTGCATGTGTATGTGTGCATGCATATGTGTATGTGCATGTGTGTGTGCATGTGTGGATGCATGTGTGTGTGCATGTGTGTGTGTGTGCCAGCTTCCTGATACCCCCAAATTGCTGCTGTACCTTTGGCCAGACCCCAACAACTTGGGACCAAGTTTACCAAGAAATTAAACGGCCAGAAGTTAGGTATGTGGGAGCCATGCCCACAAGCCACCTCCTGCTCAGCTGTACAAGCTCATGTATCGCCCTTGTTTCAGAGACCCAGAAATAAATCTCGAAAGAGACCAAAACCCACAGTTGATCTCAGACCCGTGCGAGGCTGAACTTGGAGGGGGCGGGTCAGCCTCACACCTGCCCACGTAGAGCCTCCAGCAGCCTCCTGCTCCACAATCCAAAATTGCCACCATGCCCCTGGCCTGACTCCATCATCTCAGGACGAACCTCACCAGGATATACTGTCACTGTCACTGTCATCCTGTTGCTCATCAATTTGCGCATTGAGCGGGGCACCAGTAACGTCTCCATTGTGAGACTTATTGTTACTGTTTTTGGCATATTGAATACGCCAGGGGTAGCTTGCCAGGCTCTGCCATGCGGGTGGGATACTCTTGGTAGTTTGCCGGGCTCTCCAAGAGGGGCGGAGGAATCAAACCCGGTTTGGCGGCGTGCAAGGCGAATGCCCTACCGCTGTGCTATCACTCTATCCCAAGATATAATCTTCTGAAAATTCGGGTATGTGGGGCTTGTGACTGAAATCTCCAGGCTTTCTCCAGGTCAGGATGGGCTACCTCCCCCCACCTCCCTGTACTTCCTGAAGCCTCGGCAGCCGCATCCACACCCCAAAGTTCCCACCCAGTTGAAAAGCTGTGTCAGCCTTACTGTCCCGATAAATATAGCGAATGCCCTGAACAAACACCATGACTTCTCAGCGCCTGTACTGCAGACAGTAATGCACAAAAGGAAAAGGGGGGGAGAGAGGGGGAGAGAGAGAGAGAGAGAGAGAGAGAGAGAGAGAGAGAGAGAGAGAGAGAGAGAGAGAGAGAGAGAGAGAGAGAGACGAGAGAGAGAGAGAGAGAGAGAGAGAGAGAGAGAGAGAGAGCAGAAAGGAAAGTGCCTCCCATAGAGGGAGGCTGGGAGGGTGTTGGGTGATGGTGGGAGGGAAACGGGGGGGGGGCATTGGTGGTGGGAAATGTGCACTGGCGGAGGGACGGGTGCTGATCATTGTATGACTGAAACCCAGTTATGAAAAGCTTTGTAATGGTCTATCTCACGGATATTCAATAAATTTTTAAAAAAAAGTCCTGTGGAGTCCTTACCCACTTCAGTCAGCTTGATTAGTGGTTGAGTAAATGGCGGGACTCCTACATTAGAAACAACACGGGCAAAGCACTGGTCCAGGGGATTGTTCTGCGGCCCTGCTCACGGTGCTGACTCAGCTGCCGGTCTCTCGGAGTCGGGTCAGTGTCGGCATCCTTGGTACCGGGGCTCGGGGCTGGCCCATGTGAGGGGCACCTGGAGCCAGTTCTCTTGGGACGTCTCAGCCGGCAGGACCGCCAGCGTAGGGAGGACATTTGTCATTTAACTTTCTCAGAATGTCCTTGATTATCCCGTGGCTGAAAATTGATAGTCTGGCCACTTTTCTGTTGTCCTGCGGGAAATGATGTTTCTTTGGGTTTGTGGTATCCGTCGCTGTTGAACGAACAGCCCAGACTTGGTGCTCAGATGTGACACAGGCCGCTTAGACGGACGTCCATGGCGCTCCGGGAAACAAGCCAGTCACCGAAGGGCTAAAACTGCATTTTCCCATCTAGATGAGTTTCATAGACTGGTCAGAATATCGAGACTATTCACGAAAAACATTAAAACACCCAAAACGCGCAAACACAGTGAAAAAATCATCAAAGGTATGAAGAGGCATTTCCCAGGAACCGAGCGTCATTCCGGGATGGGGGGCAGGGTGCAGCTCTGGTGACGGGGGACACGGAGACCACACGCACGGCGAAGGGCCACGTGCTAGCTTCTCCGCCTGCGCTCAGTTTCACTTTGTTTTCTATTACCGGAGCAGTCCTGAAGCGCAGGCTTTGGAAACGCCCGGAACCTGTTGAAGGGTAGCGGTGACACGGGGTGACGGTAAGTGGAGGTGCTGGTATCGGATGCCACAGACAGATCCCTCTGGGACGTGGGGCCCGGGGACTCGGGGGGAGGAAGCAGCACCATGAGCGTCCCTGCCAGGGCGACCCTCAGACCAGGCACAGGCGGAGCACAGGCGGAGTACAGGCGGAGCACAGGCCGAGCACAGGCGGAGAACAGGCCGAGCACAAGCAGAGCACAGGCGGAGTACAAGCCGAGCCAGTCAGAGCACACGCGGAGCACAGGCGGAGCACAGGTGGAGCACATACAGAACACAGGCGGAGCACAGGCGGAGCTCAGCCGAGCGGGAGATGCCGGGAGAGGTCCCGGGTCAGCCTGGTTGTGCCGGGGGGGCGCTGTCCCGGGAGCAGCTGTCTGGGCCCTGTGGGTGTGGCGGGGAGCCCGAGCCTTCTCTGTGCAGCAGTAGGGGAGGGGCGGGCCCCGAGGGTCTGATGACGGAGCGCCCACCCTTCCCGAGGAGCCTGCAGGCCCGGCTGGCCAGGGCAGAGAGGCGGGGGGGCTGCAGGCCGGCCTGGAGCACTCGGGGAGGAACGGCCGGTCAGATGCTGTTAGTGCTCGAGTCAGACCAGGGACGGAAAGTGTCTTTCTGCATTAGAGGAAAGGCCGTGATTGGTTGCAGGCCTGGGCCCGGGCAGCAGGCGCCTGTGCCGCTGGGCTGAGCAGCAGAGGGCCGGGCTGGCCCCCGCCCCGCCGCCGCCGCCTCCCCCCTCCTCCTCCCACTCCTCTTCCTCCTCCTCCTCCTCCTCCCCCTCCTCCTCCTCCTCCTCCCCCTCCCCCTCCCCCTCCTCCTCCTCCTCCTCCCCCTCCTCCTCCCCCTTCTCCTCCTCCCCCCACTCTTCCTCCTCCCCCCACTCTTCCTCCTCCTCCCACTCCTCCTCCTCCCCCTCCCACTCCTCTTCCTCCTCCTCCTCCTCTTTCTCCTTCTTCTCCTGCTTCTGCCTCCTCCTCCTCCTCCTCCTCCTCTCTTCTCCTCTCCTTCTCCTGTCAGTTTTTAAAGTCTCATTTTACTAAGGCACCGTGACTGACAGAGTCCCTCATGTCGGGTTTAATACGCAGGTCCCACCACCATCCCACCACCAGTGCCAGCTTCCACCCGCCGCTGTGCCCAGGGTCCCTCTCCTGCCTGCCTGCCCAGCCCCCGCCTGCCGTCTGAGAGGCTCCTAATAAAGGTCAACTTGTGATAACTGCTAGATGTTTTATTTATTAACTTATTATTAGGGCTGGAGTGATAGCACAGCGGGGAGGGCGTTTGCCTTGCACATGGCCAACCCGGGTTCGATTCCTCCGTCCCTCTCGGAGAGCCCGGCAAGCTACCGAGAGTATCCCGCCTACACGCAGAGCCTGGCAAGCTCCCTGTGGCGTATTCGATATGCCAAAAACAGTAACCACAAGTCTCACACTGAGAGACATTACTGGTGCCCGCTTGAGCGAATCGATGAGCAACAAGATGACAACTTATTATTACTAAATTAAAAAAAATCACCATGAGATAAACAGTGTCATGTTGGGTTTCAGACATACAAGATTCCGGCACCTTCCCTCCACCAGTGTCCCAGCTTCCACCCACCCTCTGTCCAGCCTGCCTCTATGGAAGACTCTCCCCCTCCCCCTCCCTCTCTCCCTCTCTGTCTCCCTCCCTCTCCCTCCCTTCCTCTCCCTCCCTTATCTCCCTCTCTCTCTTTCCATCATCCCCCCTCCCTCCCTCCCTCCCTTACTCTCCCTCTTTCCCTCCCTCTCTCTTTCCCTCATCCCTCCCTCCCTCCCTCCTTCCCTCCCTCCCTCCC